>NC_084616.1:79334671-79487867 GCF_033978795.1 Nerophis ophidion
CCAAAGAAGGGACTAGCGGTAGAAAATGGATGGATGGATGGGTGAAGAAAACATCAATAACACAAACTTTTAAACTTGTTTTGAACTCTTGTTGGGGATGATGTTCTACGTCCGTACTGCAGGTGGCAGCGATGCACAATACAAGTGGAAAACAGGTCTAGTATTATTTCACTTTGGTTCTGCTCTCTGGAGCGATATCAAAACGTAGCAGTTTTTAAACCAGTTTGTATAAATGTAAAGGGGCTGCAATGAAACCTGACCACTGACTGACCAAAGGGTTGCCCTGATAGCGCAGCTGGCAACACGAGACTCCAACATTTATTAATAGCCTCATTGCAAATTTCCATGCTAGTTTCCACCACGCATGCCAGACACTGTGGAAACACACGAGCACCTATCTATCAAGCACCGTGCTTATCCACGCACAAGTGCTCCGTCAGCGGCAGCTCGTAAAATGCACACTATCCCGAAAATAGTTCCGACATGGTTGCTAGCCTGTGTCACCGCGCGTTCAGCACTCAGTGTGCAACATGTCTGCTATAAGGTGCTAACTACTGTACATGCCGAACATGGCAGAATCCTCTAAATACTGTCGGTCACGTCTTATTTTATTAATAGACAAGACAAAGAGAAATATATTTGTTTAAACTGGGCAAACAAGTGTGTGTGCTATGAAAAAAGTGATTTGTCAACAACACCCAGAAACGCCGGCAGCTTTGCTGGGCTCGAGCTCATCTACTTTTGTACATTTTGTAAGTGACTTCAGTAAAACACAAGAGAAGATCCCCCTTGTGTGCTTCTTGGAGGACATTTAGACATGGCTTGGAATCCTGTCATCATGCGCGATGGCGGTGCAAAAAAAGCTAAAGACATATGTGCAGAATTAACCTTTTTTTCTTAAATCACCAAAATGATTCCCGGGCGCGGCCACCGCTGCCGCTCGCTGCTCTCCTCACCTCCCAGGGGCTGAACAAGGGTGATGGGTTAAATGCAGAGAATGATTTCCCCACAATTTGTGACAATCATTGGCACTTTAACTTGAATTTACAGTATATGGTGGTATGTAGTGCTGTATAGTGACCACTAGATGTCAGCAATGTCACATAGCTCAAGCTCAAGTGATTTTTTTTTTCAAAGTAAATTAAAAAAAGGGAAACCATTCTAATAAGCAAAAACGGTAGACGTTGGACACATATTTATTTTAGAGACTTGTCATTGAACCCCATCAGAACGAAGACAAAAGGTAACCTTTTTTGTAAAGCGTGGTGTCGTCGCAAAGGTTTTCCCAACTTCATATATTCCTGCTTTTTGTGTCCTTAAGTTTGTGCGCAGATCCAAAACGCTTTCACAATGTTTGGAACTATTCAGAGTCGGGAAATGTTCACAATTTAAAAAAGATTTCATCAGAGAGGCAAGTGGTTGTTCTTTTATTGGTTTGTGCTGCCATCTAGTGGCCATGTTGGTAATCGCAGCACTTGTTCTTTTATTGGTTTGTGCTGCCATCTAGTGGCCATGTTGGTAATCGCAGCACTTGTTCTTTTACTGGTTTGTGCTGCCATCTAGTGGCCATGTTAGTAACCGCAGCGTGGTCCAGTTTCACATGAGGAGTCTTCAACCTTATTTCCCATGAAAGCTATTTATACAAAATGGAAACGGCCTTCAGCTCTCAATTTGGTAACATTATTTTGTTGTAATCATTTTTAATGTATTTACTGAATACGTTTTTGTTTTTTTTAATGTTATGTATGTACTGGTATATTTTGGCAGGGACCATGTACACCAGGGTTCACCAACACGGTGCCCACGGGCACCAGGTCGCCCGTAAGGACCAGATGAGTCGCCCGCTGGCCTGTTCGAAAAATAGCTCAAATAGCAGCACTTACCAGTGAGCTGCCTCTATTTTTTAAATTGTATTTATTTACTAGCAAGCTGGTCTCACTTTGCTCGACATTTTTAATTCTAAGAGAGACAAAACTCAAATAGAATTTGAAAATCCAAGAAAATATTTTAAAGACTTCTAGGTTGATTGGCAACACTAAATGGTCCCTAGTGTGTGAATGTGACTGTGAATGTTGTCTCTCTATCTGTGTTGGCCCTGCGATGAGGTGGCGACTTGTCCAGGGTGTACACTGCCTTCCGCCCGATTGTACCTGAGATAGGTGCAGACGCCCCCCGCGATCCCAAAAAAGGGAATAAGCGGTAGAAAATGAATGGATGGATGGACTTTGTCTTCACTTGTTTAAATAAATTAATTTATTTTTTCACTTTGTTTCTTTTAACTTTCAGAAAAACAATTTTAGAGAAAAAATACAACCTTAAAAATGATTTTAGGATTTTTAAACACATATACCTTTTTACCTTTTAAATTCTTTCCTCTTCTTTCCTGACAATTTAAATCAATGTTCAAGTTTGGTTTTTTTTATTGTAAAGAATAATAAATACATTTTAATTTAATTCTTCATTTTAGCTTCTGTTTTTCCGACGAAGAATATTTGTGAAATATTTCTTCAAACTTATTATGATTGAAATTAAAAAAAAAATATTCTGGCAAATCTAGAAAATCTGTAGAATCAAATTTAAATCTTATTTCAAAGTAGTTTGAATTTCTTTAAAAAAAAATTTGTTCTGGAAAATCTAGAAGAAATAATGATTTGTCTTTGTTAGAAATATAGCGTGGTCCAATTTGTTATATATTCTAACAAAGTGCAGATTGGATTTTAACCTATTAAAACAGGTCATCAAAATTCTAAAATTAATCTTAATCAGGCAAAAATTACTAATGATGTTCCATAATTTTATTTATTTATTTTTCCAAAAAGATTCGAATTAGCTAGTTTTTCTTTTCTTTTTTTTGGTTGAATTTTGAATTTTAAAGAGTCAAATTTGAAGATAAACTATGTTTCAAAATGTTGTTTTCTTTTTTTTCCCTGTTATCTCCTCTTTTAAACCGTTCAATTAAGTGTTTTTTCATCATTTATTCTCTACAAAAAACTTTCCGTAAAAGGAAAAAAAATGTACGACGGAATGACAGACAGAAATACCCATTATTTATAAATATACAGATTTATTTATTAAAGGTAAATTGAGCAAATTGGCTTTTTCTGGCAATTTATTGAAGTGTGTATCAAACTGGTAGCCCTTGGCATGAATCAGTAGCCAAGAAGTAGCTCTTGCTTTCAAAAAGGTTGCTGACCCCTGCTGTACATTATTCGCAATTGCTGCAAATACACACAATTTGCCAAAAAAAACGCTATTGTAAAATGTTCCAGAACATCCACAAAATGTTGGTACCCTTCTAACTCACATTTTGCTTAAAAAAAAAAAAAAAAATCCAAAAACCAGTTTGTCTGGCTCAGTGGTGTCAAAGCCAAGGCCTCGGGGGCCAGAACTGGCCCGTGACATCACTTTATCTGGCCCGCAAACACCTGGAAATGATGCGTCAATAAAGTACTTCATGTTTTCTCTCTAGATTTTTATTTTTTTTCACTTAGACAGAAAAATATATGTACTGTGAATTATATTTATATAGGGCTTTTCTCTAGTGACTCAAAGCGCTTTACATAGTGAAACCCAATATTTAAGTTACATTTTAACCAGTGTGGGTGGCACTGGGAGCAGGTGGGTCAAGTGTCTTGCCCAAGGACACAACGGCAGTGACTAGGATGGCGGAAGTGGGAATCGAACCTGCAACCCTCAAGTTGCTGGCACGGCCACTCTACCAACCGAGCTAAACCGCCCCACTGCTTGATATTGCATACCCTTTCAACTTTAACAGCATCCAATATTGCGACAAATATTACAGTACATTATCCTACTTTCCAAACATTTTATGGTCTAAATAAAAATAAATAAAAATACTTAACTTTACAGCAAACTACCCATCAAATTCCCAAAAAAAATATGTTGTGCTTTACTGAATATTACTGTAAATTGAAAAAAAAAATAATACTGTTTTTTGCGTGAAAATGTAGTTCACTGAGCTGCCAGTTTTTGACTGTAAAATGTACGGTTGTGGTTTTTAACGGTTTATTCCAGTAAATGGAAAGAGGGTACTGTAGAAGTGGCTTCCTAGCAGTTCCACTGTAGACACGACACAGGAGCCAAGTGTGCAGTTTTAACAGACTTTTATTCTGCATAGATTTTTCTCAAAGTCTTTCTCCAACAGAAAGTAACTTTTCAGTCACGTCCGTATGATTTAGAGATTTAAACCTTGAATAATAATAAAAAATAATAATACTGAATAATGACACATTTTTAATACTTTTTTGACCAAAACCCTTTGGGGTCCCCGGGATCAAGCCTGAGTGAAGGCCGAAATGTATATTTCTTACACATATATTGTATTGTTTTTTAAAATTAAAAAAATAAAAATGACCCAGCTTGCTTTGATTTTTCAGTCTGCGGCCCTCAGTGGATAAAGTTTGGACACCCCTGTTCTAGTAGCAGAGATGGAACAAAACAGGAGGGAGTGAGGGAGGGCTGGGAGGGCTGGGAGGGCTGGGGGGGTTGGGGGGGGTTATCCTGAACTGCAAATGCCATGAAATTCAATCGGGTGCCCCCAGCAGGCGTGCACATTGCTGGCTGTGCTCCTTGCAGTACACAAGACACACAGTCTGAACTCCCAGAAAATAAACTTCATGAAGATAGACGTTCACACAGCAAAAAGTGCGGTTATTCCTGGAAAAGGAGGCTACACACACAAGGTCTGCAGACTAAAGGTAAGGGCGATCAATTCAATGCATGAATAAAGGTGTGTTATAGTCTTTAACTGTTTATGTTGCATTGTGGGGACAGTCGCTTAGAGTTGTTTTGTACTTAAGTATAGCCTCAACATACAGAGCATGTTTACAGAATGACCTGGAAAAAACATTAAAACATCCATTGAGTTTGTAAACTTACGTATTTAAATCCCTACTGAAAGTCTGATAGTTCATACATCAATGATGAAATATTAACATAGCAACACATGCTAATACGGACGCTTTAGTTTACTAAACTGCAATTTTAAATTTCCCGCGAAGGCTTCACGGTGGTAGAGGGGTTAGTGCGTCTGCCTCACAATACGAAGGTCCTGAGTAGTCCGGGGTTCAATCCCGGGCTGGGGATCTTTCTGTGTGGAGTTTGCATGTTCTCCCCGTGAATGCGTGGGTTCCCTCCCGGTACTCCAGCTTCCTCCCACCTCCAAAGACATGCACCTGGGGATAGGCTCCTCCCACCTCCAAAGATATGCACCTGGGGATAGGCTCCTCCCACCTCCAAAGACATGCACCAGGGGATAGGCCCCTCCCACCTCCAAAGACATGCACCTGGGGATAGGCCCCTCCCACCTCCAAAGACATGCACCTGGGGATAGGCTCCTCCCACCTCCAAAGACATGCACCTGGGGATAGGTTCCTCCCACCTCCAAAGACATGCACCTGGGGATAGGCTCCTCCCACCTCCAAAGACATGCACCTGGGGATAGGTTGCTTGGCAACACTAAATGGTCCCTAGTGTGTGAATGTTGTCTGTCTGTCTGTGTTGGCCCTGCGATGAGGTGGCGACTTGTCCAGGGTGTACCCCGCTTTCCGCCCGATTGTAGCTGAAATAGGAACCAGCGCCCCCCGCGATCCCAAAGAGAATAAGTGGTAGAAAATGGATGGAATTTCACACGGAGGTATCATCCTAAAACGTCTCGGTATGCATGACATCACGCATTGTAGTGGACATTTTGTTCCAGCACCGTTCCCAGCTCTAAGTCATCTGCTTTCATCCCATAATTCCACAGTGTTCTGGACATCTGTGTTGCTGAATCTTTTGCAATTTGTTCAATGAATGATGGAGACGTCAAAGAAGAAAGATGTAGGTGGGAAGCGGTGTATTGCGGCTGCCTTTAACAACACAAACATAGGGCTGGTGGTGCTGCTGTTTCATTGTTTACATTCCCGAAAGATGTCAGTCAAGCGAATGTGGAATATGGAACAGAGCGGTCAAGTGAAGTGAATTATATTTATATAGCGCTTTTCTCAAGTGACTCAAAGCGCTTTACATAGTGACACCCAATATCTAAGTTACATTTAAACCAGTGTGGGTGGCACTGGGAGCAGGTGGGTAAAGTGGCTTGCCCAAGGACACAATGGCAGTAACTAGGATGGCACAAGCGGGAATCGAACCTGCAACCCTCAAGTTGCAGTCACAGCCACTCTACCAACCGAGCTATGCCACCCCTCCAAGCGAACACAGTTGGATTGGACCACGCACTCAAAATACAGTGTATTATGTGCATTAACAAAAAACATTTTACCATTCTGTATTCTGACGGCGATCTATTTTGTGTGCTACTACAGCATCAATATGCGTCCTCCTGACCGTCACTGTCAGCGCCCGGTTCAAAGCGGTATGGCTCTATCCTTTGTTGCGTTCCTGCCACCCCCACGGCTGCCACGGCACCTCTCATCGCATCTTCCATATCTATATCGCTCCCTCGCTGCCCTCTTGTCCTTTTTTTGTTTTGTTTTTCTAGTCCTTCACTCTCACTTTCCTCATCCACAAATCTTTCATCTTTGCTCAAATTAATGGGGAAATCGTCGCTTTCTCGGTCCGAATCGCTCTCGCTGCTGGTGGCCATGATTGTAAACAATGTTCAGATGTGAGGAGCTCCACAACCCGTGACGTCACGCGCACATCGTCTGCTACTTCCGCTACAGGCAAGGCTTTTTTATTAGCCACCAAAAGTTGCCAACTTTATGGTCGATGTTCTCTACTAAATCCTTTCATCAAAAATATGGCAATATCGCAAAATGATGAAGTATGACACATAAAATGGACCTGCTATCCCCGTTTAAATAAGAACATCTCATTTCAGTAGGCCTTTAAATGTTTTTAGTATGTTTTTTTGTATTATATTTATTTCTGTTTCAATAATGCACAAATGAGCGTTTCATATTTAGCAAAATACAAGTTGTATGTGTAGAGCAGGGGTCGGCACCCCGCAGCTCTGGAGCCGCATGAGGCTTTTTAGCACCGCCCTAGTGGCTCTCTGGAGCTTTTTCAAAAATATATGAAAAATGGAAAAAGATGAGGGGAAAAAACACATTTTTTTTTTTTAATATGGTTTCTTTAGGAGGACAAACATGACACAAACCTCCCTAATTGCTATAAAGCACACTTTTTATACTAAATATGCTTCACTGATTCCAGTATTTGGCAAGAGCCGTTTTGTCCTACTCATTTTGGCGGTCCTTGAACTCACCCTAGTTTGTTTACACCGCAGCTAATCGTTTACCGGCCCGCCACACATTCTGCAAAAATTGCAAAATTGATAGTCTTGCAAAAATAAAAATAATAATATTTTTAAAAAGTGGAATGAGGTGAAATCTAATGAGAAAAAGTAGCAATGTGGACACAAAGTTGCCATGCAGGCAGTTTTTTTTTCCTTTTGTCTTTATTTTCTTTTTTTTCCATTGGTTAAAAAAAAGGACAAAAAAATCTATGTTATAATGAATTATTACTTAAAAATTATCACTTTAAAATGTTTTATGTGGAAAAAATATTGCATATGTTGTGTGGTTGCCATATAAAAACATCAAAGTTTTGACAAACGAGCATAAAACAAACAAAATAATAGTTCAAACTTGAAATCTTTCAATTTAAGTGTTAAAAGTAAAACAAAAAACTAATAAAAATGCATCACTTTATGAGTGGGGAACCTTTCGGGTCTCAAATATATTTAGTAGGATTTTATTGAACTTTTCACTGTGATTACTCAAAAATATGAAATAATTAAAATCAATGTTGTCCTGCATTATTGATCTTTGAGGGCTTTAATTGATCAATAAAGGAACTCTCCTGAAGGAATCAATAAAGTACTATCTATCTATCTATCTATCTCTCTATCTATCTATCTATCTATCCATCTATCTATCTATCTATCTATCTATCTATCTATCTATCTGTCTGTCTGTCTGTCTGTCTGTCTGTCTGTCCATCTGTCTGTCTGTCTGTCCGTCCGTCTGTCTGTCTATCTATCTATCCATCCATCCATCCATCCATCCATCTATCCATCTATTTATGTATCTATCTATCTAAATACTGCATATTTCAGTTTTACTATAAAAAACAAATTTGTCTTTGACAGAAAAGGCCTAAAACCTTATTTTTTTTACTTTATATCAACCTCAAGTTGATATAGAGATTTACTGTAAGCATTAAATAAATAATAATAATAATAATTTGACTTATTTTTAACATTTTAGTGACTGAGACACTCTATGCTCCTCACTAGCCCTAAGGATTAAAAAAAAATCCATACATTTTGTTATGGTTTGAAAATGAAAAATAGCAAAACGGCTCCCACATGCTTCAATTTTTCCATGCGTGGCCCTCTGTGGAAAAAGTTTGGACACCCCTGGTGTAGAGGGTTTGCAAAGCAGTTACTCCCTTAATCCGCATGGGGGCAGTGTTTCGATCTGCCACACTTTATAAGCAACCAATCAGAGAGCGCCTGTTTTTTTTTTTTTTGTCGAGGCAACTATGGCAACGGTGGTATTATGGGCTGGTTGTGAGAATGGATACTTCCGGTGTGGTGCCAACAGCAGCTTCGTTTTAGTCCACGCTTGTTTTTGTAGTTTGAAGTCTTTACAAATATTCCATGGAGACTGCGATGAATCACTACTTGTTCCTCCGTTTTCCTGGACTTTGTGGCCGTGTAATGTGTGTATTTTAATTCTATATTTTTTCACTGCGTCGGTTGTGAATTGTCGGGCTAGAGTTGTGATTTATTTGCATGGAACGCCTCGAACGGCAACATTTACGAAAATACGATCGAGACTCAGCTTGAATTGATTAAAAAATGCTGCTAGGAAAGGCCAGGCCGATTTAGTTTATTTTTTATCATTTTGTTATCGCACATTATATGTTTGTATTTTAGCTATAAGCTATATTGCTATTACAGGGGTCAGCAACCTTTTTGTAACCAAGAGCTACTTCTTGGGTACTGATTAATGAGAAGGGCTACCAGTTTGATACACACTTCAATAAATTGCCAGAAATAGCTCAATTTACCTTTAATAATATATATATATATATATAAAATGGGTATTTCTGTCTGTCATTCCGTGGTACATTTTTTTTACGTTTTACGGAAGGTTTTTTGTAGAGAATAAATGATGAAAAAAAACACTTAACGGTTTAAAAGAGGAGAAAATAGGAAAAAAATGAAAATTGTATTTTGAAACATAGTTTATCTTCAATTTCGACTCTTTAAAATTCAAAATTCAACCGAAAAAAATGAATAGAAAAACTAGCTAATTCGAATCTTTTTGAAAAAATTGAAAAAATAATTTATGGAACATCATTAGTAATTTTTCCTCATTATGATTAATTTTAGAATTTTGATGACATGTTTTAATAGGTTAAAATCCAATCTGCACTTTGTTAGAAAATATAACAAATTGGACCACGCTATATTTCTAACAAAAACAAATCATTATTTATTCTAGATTTTCCAGAACAAAAATTTTAAAAGATATTCAAAAGACTTTGAAATAAGATTTAAATTTGATTTCTAAAGATTTTCTAGATCTGCCAGAATATTTTTTTTAAATTTTAATCATAATAAGTTTGAAGAAATATTTCACTAATATTTTTCGTTGAAAAAACAGAAGCTAAAATGAAGAATTAAATTAAAATGTATTTATCATTCTTTACAATAAAAAAAATAAATTGACTTGAACATTTATTTAAATTGTCAGCAAAGAAGAGGAAAAAAATTAAAAGGTAAAAAGGTATATGTGTTTAAAAATCCTAAAATCATTTTTAAGGTTGTATTTTTTCTCTAAAATTGTTTTTCTAAAAGTTATAAGAAGCAAAGTAAAACAATAAATGCATTTATTTAAACAAGTGAAGACCAAGTCTTCAAAATATTTTCTTGGATTTTCAAATTCTATTTGATTTTTGTCTCTCTTAGAATTAAAAATGTCAAGCAAAGCGAGACCAGCTTGCTAGTAAATAAATACAATTTAAAAAATAGAGGCAGCTCACTGGTAAGTGCTGCTATTTGAGCTATTTTTAGAACAGGCCAGCGGGCGACTCATCTGGTCCTTACGGGCGACCTAGTGCCCGCGGGCACCGCGTTGGTGACCCCTGTGCTATTAGGTTAGCACAAAGCAAACTAGATTTATTAGTACAGTATTCTGATAAACAATAACATATTAACAAATGTCCTGAATTAAACAGAGATTTTTTTAAGTGTAAGGGAAGTGTCCAAAGACTTTAGGGCAAAGGAGCTTGACAAAATAAAGGAAAACAAGTTTTAAGTTATTGCGGTAGAGCAAATTTAGACCTGCCCTATGGTAAATTGTCATTAAGCATTGACAGTGTGCAGGTATTTTTTTGCCTTTGCCAGAATTGTATTAATAATGTTTGCTAAATGAAATGGAATCTTCTTTTGTTGCATGCACTACTTTATAGCAGGGCTGTCCAAAGTGCTGCTCGGAGGCCATTTGCGGACCGCAGTCAATGTTTCCAAAGCCCGTGGCCCAATCGTTACCGTTTTAATGTTAGCATGCTACTTGTTTACCTAGAATTGCGGGTATACATTTCAGCGTCAAATATTTTCTCACTTGACGAACGATACATGTTAGCATGCCAATGTTAGAGCGCGGGGTTTATGTTAGTCAAATTTTGCTACTTGATGTATGCTAACGTTAGCGTTTTTATTATTGTTGGTTGCAGGCAAGCAAATTGACACAGAGGCCATTAGAAACTATGCACAAACAATCTCTCAAAATCCTTGACCGAAAACCACAACACCACTATCACTGTTTAGTTCTCCAAAAATATAGATTATTAAATTTAGCTAACATTCAAAGATTAGCATCAATACGAATGGCCCGTTGAATCCTGAATAACAGTGCACCAGCGCCACTTAAGCACTTTGTCCAGTTTACATCTGCTGTGACAACTAGAAACACATGAGTCTCCACCAGGGGGCAGTGTAGCTTACACAGATGTAAAACCTCTTTTGCACAATCTGTCTTTTCATATAAAGCCATAAAGCAGGGGTGTCAAACTCAAATACAGAGTGGGCCAAAATTTAAAACTGAACAAAGCCGCGGGCCAATGTTGAACAAATTAACCTTTTAATAGGGACCCAAACAAGTTTTGCAATGAATATTGAACAAGCAATGCTTAAATAGGGCAGCACGATGGAACAAGGGGTTAGTGCATCTGCCTCACAATACAAAGGTCCTGAGTAATCCTGGGTTCAATCCCGGGCGCGGGATCTTTCTGTGTGGAGTTTGCATGTTCTCCCCATGACTGTGTGGGTTCCCTCCGGGTACTCAGGCTTCCTCCCATGGAACAGGCAGAGCTTATATAACGTAATAGTGCAAAATCAACTTTCAAAAAACAAACGAAAAAACATCAGTGGTATATTAAATTAAATGTAATTAAACAAATGAATGCTTCTTTTCTATTTGCAGCCTTTTGAGGTAAATATCAACATTAACTTTTTCCACAGGCTAATAAATTCGAAAATTAAAAAAAAAATAGGTGGGCGGGGTTTGGTGGTAGTGGGGGGTGTATATTGTAGCATTCCGGAAGAGTTAGTGCTACAAGGGGGTCTGGGTATTTGTTCTGTTGTGTTTATGTTGTGTTACGGTGCCGGTGTTCTCCCAAAATGTGTTTTGTCATTCTTGTTTGGTGTGGGTTCACGGTGTGGCGCATATTTGTAACAATGTTAAAGTTGTTTATACGGCCACCCTCAATGTGACCTGTATGGCTGTTGACCAAGTATGTGTGTGTGAAAGCCACATATATTTTGTGACTTGGCCAGCACGCTGTCTATATGGAGGAAAAGAGGACGTGACGGCATGTTGTAGAGGACAGTGCCTTTAAAGCACGTTCCCAATATTTTTGTCCGGGTGGAAATCGGGAGAATGGTCGCCCAGGCAGATTTTTGGGAAGGGCATTAAACTTTGGGAGTCTCCCGGGAAAATCGGGAGGGTTGGCAAGTATGAGTATTAGCGGTGAATGTGGTGTTACTGGCGGGCCAACTCTAATGTTAATTTGATATTGCGTCAAGGGCCAAATGAAATTAAACGACGGGCCAAATTTGGCCCACGGGCCAGAGTTTGACACCATGCCATAAAGGAATGGAACAACCTCACAACAAACTTGAAAAATCTGACAGATTATTCTTCATTCTTCATAGGGACGGCGTGGCGCAGTGGGAGAGTGACCGTGCGCAACCTGAGGGTCACTGGTTCAAATCCCACCTAGTACCAACCTCGTCACGTCCGTTGTGTCCTGAGCAAGACACTTCACCCTTGCTCCTGATGGGTGCTGGTTGGCGCCTTGCATGGCAGCTCCCTCCATCAGTGTGTGAATGTGTGTGTGAATGGGTAAATGTGGAAGTAGTGTCAAAGCGCTTTGAGTACCTTGAAGGTAGAAAAGCGCTATACAAGTACAACTTTTTTTTTTTTTTTTTTTTTTCATTCGCAATTGAAGTTAAAAAGTGGCTTTGGAGCAATCAAAGCTGCTCACACGGTCACTAAGGTGGCCACTATGTCCGACACATCATAGTATATTTATCCATGAGAGCATCTTTGTTGTAAATTGCGAGTGTGTCTGTTAAAATCAGGGTTGTTTTTACAAATGATGACAGATGTGAAGAAGAGCTTGTATTGTCTTTGCTAAAAGACGTAAATGAGGTGTGGTTGTATTGTATTTTAAGTATGTGTCCATAAAAGGGCATTTTATGACTTTTCTTAATTTGATTACATGCTATTGCATGATTTTATTGTCATCATTTTATTGCATGATTTTTGTATCCCTTTAATTTAGGTAGCCAGGGAATGCAGATAGAAAAATTAGCTATTTAGATTTAATCTGGTAAAGAACATATCTGTCTTTGATCTTAATGTTTCTGTGCATTGTCCCTACAAATAAAGACTTAACTAAACTTACACATTTTTTCAGGTAAACACCTGAGAGTAAAATATTGTACTTGATGCATGTTACATTAGCATTTAGCACGCTAACATTAGCGTGCTAGATGTTTTTGGTCGTTTTAGCAGGTTTACACCTGAGTGTCGTATATTTTGGTATTTCACTAATGCTAACTGTAACATGCTACCTTTTTTAAGCTCATTTTGCCCATATTTTTTGTTACTTGATGGTATCCGGCCAGTGTGCTAACTGTCAGCTTTTGCTCCTCACACAAAATTTCGACAGTAACTGCATTTTCAGTTTTTTTGAAGAAACATCTATATTTTGTACAGGTTTTAAAGATAAAAAGTACCAATTAGTAAGTTTGAGGCCCTCAGTGGAAAAAGTTTGGACACCCCTGCTTTATAGGTTTGCTAACTAATACACTTGGAAACAAACAAACACACAATTATTGTCTTTGATCCCTCATCATATCACTTGTGTTTTTCTAGAAAAATCCGGTGCCAGGAGTCTTAGCACAGCCGTCATGCCTGGCGATGACAAACCACCAC
Source organism: Nerophis ophidion (assembly GCF_033978795.1). Taxonomy (NCBI): domain Eukaryota; kingdom Metazoa; phylum Chordata; class Actinopteri; order Syngnathiformes; family Syngnathidae; genus Nerophis; species Nerophis ophidion. Next base: position 79,348,153 of record NC_084616.1, read on the forward strand.
AACAAACCCGGCAGAGGAAAAAGACCAAGAAGTCCCGGCCCAAAGGGAAGAGTCCCAGTGCTGGTCGGGCAGGTAACCGGGATGGACAGGATGAGTTGGCCGTACCCCCCATCGTTCAGCCGCTGTCTAAAAAGCCAGCGGAGGCGAGGCCGAAAGTATCGTTAGCCAAAGTAGAGGAGGAGTCATCTCGGGCGATATGTCTGCAGGTTCTTTTCCCTTACCTGCTGGCTGGAATGGGAATGGTGATGGCCGGGATGGTGCTGGATAGTGTACAGGTGAGTCAAAAAAAGGAGTTTGCATGTGCTAGTGTTGAAAGTGTCGCTAGACGCAGGGCAAACTGTCATTTTTAAATGTCACAAGAATTTTGTGGGAAAATAATTACGATAGTCCTTTCAGGATTTTGAGGGATTTTTGTCCGTATTTGTTACCTGAATTTGCTGGAGCTTTTTCAGAAAGTTGTGGAAAAAGTTGCGATGTTTCGAGATTTTTTTTTTTTTAAATAACATTGATTTTGATTTTGAAATGTTATCAATAATTTAATGTGAAAAGCACAGGATTTTGACAACAAATTGAAAATACCGTATTTCCTTGAATTGCCGCCGGGGTGCTAATTAATTTAAAACCTCTTCTCACTCCGGCATTTACCAAAGGCATGCGGTAAATTTAGGCCTGCGCTTATAAATTTGAGTGTGATGTAAGGATACCATCATGAAAAGCACATTTAATAAAAAACATTATTATGGTCTTACCTTTACTTATAAATGAAGTCCATGCGCAGCTCCCTCTGATCAAAAGCATCGATAACTTGTTTATAGAAGTCTTCCTTATCTTTCTTCAGTTTTAAAAGTCTCTCTGTCTCGATGGAGATCTTCCTTTATTACGTCCTGCTTCGATTGAAAGTCCAGTTTAGAAAACTGTTTTATTTTAGATATGTAATCCTCCATGTTAAAAGTGCAAGCGAGAGGAAAAAATAAAGGATGGCTGCTCACTCTTGCTGCTTGTTGTCACTTCTTCTGCAGCCGAGTAGTCGCAAGAAGGATCACTAGCGCCCTCTACCACCAGGAGGCGAGAGTCATTTAATGACTCATATTTGACACACGCAGCTACGGTATATTAATAAAACATAGCTGTTACTGTTGTTTTTAGCATATTCAATAGTTTGGACCTTAAATTCTACTGAATAGCTCTTAATCTTCTTCCCTTTATGCGATTTCAAATTATTGAAATCAGCCTCCTCCATTTTGAAAATGATGACAGGTGAAGTGTCACTCGTGACGTGACGAGTTTGACCCGGCAGAAATTCTAGGCATATGCTAATTATTTGGCGAAACGAGCTTGACCCGGCAGAAATTTTAGGCAGGCGCATACTATATACCCGGCAGCAATTCAAGGAAATAGGGTATTTCATATATTATTTTAATGGGAACTGGGTTTATATAGTTTTTTTTCCCGAGACGTTTATCTGTATATCGAACAAAAGTGTTTTTGTTGTGTTGGTGTCTATTTTTTCTGCGTTATTCTTGTTTTTTTTTAATTAGTTTGTGATCCCATTGAATGTTCATCCACAGTTGCATTATCTGCACTTGGAAACATCTACCTGTCTGCTTTAGTGATGAGCTGACAGACTCCTTCCTTGTTACCCTCCGCTGATAAACACATTTTATCTTCATTGGCGCTCACCTTTTCGCTCATCAGTTTCCCGGCTGTGACTGATGCAGCACAATGCGTAATGGCTTCGCCTGAATGAATGGTGTGTCTGCTGGGAAACATCAAAACGGCAGAGAGTGGTCTGAAAGGGCACACAAATAGAAATACTTAACTGGCTGTTTTAGGCTTTTTATTCTTGTGGCTGTGGGTGTAGTGTGACTGTTGTCTTAAGTGCTTATCTCTTTTTTTATTCAGGAGGTTTACTATTTGTATTTGAAGCAATGTCTCGCTAGAATTTACAGTCTCCCACCCAACTGTGTAAATATATTCCTATCGACTCAAAGACCTATTACATTTCAGATTCAATCAATCAATCAATCAATGTTATTTATATAGCCCTAAATCACAAGTGCCTCAAAGGTCTGCACAAGCCACAACGACATCCTCGGTTCAGAGCCCACAAAAGGGCAAGGAAAAACTCACAACCCAGTGGGACGTCAATGCGGATGACAATGAGAAACCTTGGAGAGGACCACAAATGAGACTTTCTTTTGGCTCTGGGAAGATTCTCTCCTCATTCCTTGTGAGAAACTTGAAAAAATAAAACATGGATTATCCGTTGTTGTGCATATTCCAATACTAGCTCTTGGACAGGCAATACAAATTTGACCAAATCCGTGACATTGCATATGAATATACTTTATTTTTGTTTCTGAAATAATTCCATAACTGCTACTACTATGCGTGTGACAAATATATTTATATATCAAAGTATAGAGTATTTGGATTATTAAACTTACAATATTATATAGACTCCACCACATATATATTTTTTGGTACTATAAACTGTGCATTGCCCTGTGGTACATTGTCTTTTGTTGGATTACAGTAATCGGGGGGTTAAATCACCAAAAAAGATTGCCGGGCGCGGCCACCGCTGCTGCTCGCTGCTCCCTTCACCTCCGAAGGGGTGGAACAAGGGGATGGGTCAAATGCAGAGGACACATTTCACCACACCTAGTGTGTGTGTGACAATCAGTGGTACTTTAACTTTAACTCAACCTTAATAAAACAACCAGAGTGAAATTCATAGAGAAATTTCTTAAGCGCAAAAAATTATGACCAAATTGGTATTTTCGTTAGCACTTTAATTTTTTGGGGCAGGTTTTGTTAAAAAAAAACAAATGTGTTATTAATGTAGTTGATTTATTTTAGCAGAACATAATGTGTATTGTATGTACATTTATTTTGTCTAATCAGTCTGAACTAAACCTAAGGTTTATTTGTTAAATTGATAATTTAATCTTTGTGATTAACATATGCTTTTATATCATTTTACAAGGTAGGGGTCTGTAAGTTGGTCAGATATTTTATTTGATTTAATATAATCAAAGATGACTTATTCAGTGTTAATATTGGAGTGGGCCCCGGGTCCCTTTGTAGTGTAGGTCCTGAGGTCAAACAGGTTAAGAGCCCCTGCTATATACAACGACCCTGCAGATGGAAATTAGCCTTTGGCCACAATCTGGCACATCAACATTTTATATGTTCATGAATGTACATTAATGTACTATAACAAATGGCGACTTCCTACCAGGAGTTGTGATATACATTTATAAATAAGCTTTTTGGTGTGTTGAGTGGGACAGGCAAAAGTTAAGTTGGAGAAAATGTGTTAGTTTATACAAATCCCATTTCCATATGAGTTGGGAAATTGTCCATCCATCCATCCATTTCCTACCGCTTATTGTGTTCGATGTAAATATAAACAGAATACAATGATTTGCAAATCCTTTTCAAGCCATATTCAGTTGAATATGCTACAAAGACAACATATTTCATGTTCAAACTCATAAACATTTTTTTTAGCAAATCATTAACTTTAGAATTTGATGCTAGCAACACGTGACAAAAAGGTTGGGAAAGGTGGCAATAAATACTGATAAAGTTGAGGAATGCTCATCAAACACTTATTTGGAACATCCCACAGGTGTGCAGGCTTTTTGGGAACAGGTGGGTGCCATGATTGGCTATAAAAACAGCTTCCCATCTTTTCACAAGAAAGGATGGGGCGAGGTACACCCCTTTGTCCACAACTGCATGAGCAAATAGTCAAACAGTTTAAGAACAACCTTTCTCAAAGTGACATTGCAAGAAATTTAGGGATTTCAACATCTACGCTCCATAATATCATCAAAAGGTTCAGAGAATCTGGAGAAATCACTCCACGTAAGCAGTATGGCCGGAAACCAACATTGAATGAGCGTGACCTTCCATCCCTCAGACGGCACTGAATCAAAAAACGACATCAATCTCTAAAGGATATCACCACATGGGCTCAGGAACACTTCAGAAAACCACAGTCATTAAATACAGTTTGTTGCTACATCTGTAAGTGCAAGTTAAAGCTCTACTATGCAAAGCGAATGCCATTTATCAACAACATCCAGAAATGCCGCCGGCTTCTCTGGGCCAGAGATCATCTAAGATGGACTGATGCAAAGTGGAAAAGTGTTCTGTGGTCTGACGAGTCAACATTTCAAATTGTTTTTGGAAATATTCGACATGGTGTCATCCGGACCAAAGGGGAAGCGAACCATCCAGACTGTTATCGACGCAAAGTGGAAAAGCCAGCATGTGTGATGGTATGGGGGTGCATTAGTGCCCAAGGCATGGGTAACTTACACATCTGTGAAGGCACCATTAATGCTGAAAGGTACATACAGCTTTTGGAACAACATATGCTGCCATCTAAGCGCCGTCTTTTTCATGGACGCCCCTGCTTATTTCAACTTGACAATTCCAAGCCACATTCAGCACGTGTTACAACAGCGTGGCTTTGAAAAAAAAGAGTGCGGGTACTTTCCTGGCCCGCCTGCAGTCCAGACCTGTCTCCCATGGAAAATGTGTGGTGCATTATGAAGCGTAAAATAGGACAGCGGAGACCCCGGACTGTTGAAGGACTGAAGCTCTACATAAAACAAGAATGGGAAAGAATTCCACTTTCAGAGCTTCAACAATTAGTTTCCTCAGTTCCCAAACGTTTATTGAATGTTGTTAAAAGAAAAGGTGATGTAACACATTGGTGAACATGCCCTTTCCCAACTACTTTGGCACATGTTGCAGCCATGAAATTCTAAGTTAATTATTTAAAAAAAAAAAAAGTTTGAGTTTGAACATCAAATATGTTGTCTTTGTAGCATATTCAACTGAATATGGGGTGAAAAGGATTTGCAAATCATTGTATTCTGTTTATATCTACCTCTAAAACAATTTCCCAACTCATATGGAAACGGGGATTGTAAATGAATTAATGCAGGGGTCACCATTCTTTTTGAAAGCAAGAGCTACTTCTTGGGTACTGATTAATGCGAAGGGCTACCAGTTTGATACACACTTCAATCAATTGCCAGAAATAGCCATTTTTCTCAATTTACCTTTAATATATATATATATATATATATATATATATATATATATAAATGAGTATTTCTGTCTGTCATTCCGTCATACAATTTTTTTCCTTTTACGGAAGGTTTTTTGTAGAGAATAAATGATAAAAAAGAAACACTTAAATGAACGGTTTAAAAGAGGAGAAAACAAGAAAAACATTTTAATTAAATTTTGAAACAGTTTATCTTCAATTTCGACTCTTTAAAATTCAAAATTCTACCGAAAAAAATTAAGAGAAAAACTAGCTAATTCGAATCTTTTTGAAAAAATTAAAAAAAGAATTTATAGAACATCATTAGTAATTTTTCCTGATTAAGATTAATTTTAGGAATTTTGATGACATGTTTTAAATAGGTTAAAATCCAATCTGCACTTTGTTAGAATATATAACAAATCGGACCAAGCTATATTTTTAACAAAGACAAATCATTATTTATTCTAGATTTTCCAGAATTTTTTTTTTAAAAGAAATTCAAAAGACTTTGAAATAAGATTTAAATTTGATTCTACAGATCTAGATTTGCCAGAATTTTTTATTTTTTATTTTAATCATATCAAGAAATATTTCACAAATATTCTTCGTCGAAAAAACAGAAGCTAAAATGAAGAATGAAATTACAATGTATTTATTATTCTTTACAATAAATAAATAAAAATACCTGTACATAGATTTAAATTGTCAGGAAGGAAGAGGAAGGACTTTAAAAGGTAAAAAGTTATGTGTTTAAAAATCCTAAAATCATTTTTAAGGTTGTATTTTTTCTCTAAAATTGTCTTTCTGAAAGTTATAAGAAGCTAAGTAAAAAAAATAATAATAATTTATTCAAACAAGTGAAGACAAAGTCTTTGAAATATTTTCTTGGATTTTCAAATTCTATTTGAGTTTTGTCTCTCTTAGAATTAAAAATGTCGAGCAAAACGAGACCAGCTTGCTAGTAAATAAATACAATTTAAATAAATAGAGGCAGCTCACTGGTAAATGCTGCTATTTGAGCTATTTTTAGAACAGGCCAGCGGGCGACTCATCTGGTCCTTACGGGCGACCTGGTGCCCGCGGGCACCGTGTTGGTGACCCCTGAATTAGTGTGTTTGTGCGGACCGGTAGCAAAAGCGTCACGGACCGATACTGGTCCCCGGACCGGTGGTTGGGGCCCACGGATGTAGACCACAAGGAAGTAGTTTACATTTAGAAAAAACATAAAAATAATATGACCCCTTTAATGCGCCTTATAATAGACCCTCTCATCGGCAGTGCGCCTTATGATCCGGTGCGCCCTATGGTACGGAAAATATAGTACTAAAATGATAGATAGCCTCAGCAACAGTTCAGACAAGTATCTAGAAAACTGGTTTTAGTTGTACAGAATGTGGAGTCTGTGATAGCTTAACAGTAAACATAGCAGGTAAGACTGAGGCAGAGAGTGGTTTTGACACAAGTAAGGTTGGTTAAAAATGAGGTCAGGTGACTAGTAGGACCAGTGATGCGATTGTCGGAAGCAGGAATGAGCAAGAGGGAAGAGTGTTGCGTGTATACCGGAAAACTTGTCACTCCCATCTGGAAGCGGCTGACGTGCAGTGGAAACAGTCGTGCCTCTTTATCTGCGACGTCACAGCAGAGCAGAGCGGGACTACCCTGACAACACAAGAGGAACACTTCACTGCCAGACACCAGCTGCTGCATCTTATTACCGGTCCTTTCCCATCTCTTTCTGCCCGCCTCCTTTGCCTGGCACTGCTCGGCGCACACGACAGATGTCATCTCGCTAGACTGATTGAACAGTCACCATGTTTTGTTCTATTTTTTTTTTTTGTGAAAGATGATTTTGCTCGGGTGGTCAAGTTTATTACTGAGAGGATCTAAGAGATTGAGGACTAAATCCAACAAAGACTTACTTGCAACTGAAGATCGGAAACAGTATTCTTTCTGGATTTTTCATCTTAATAACCTTTTTCAGCAAGAGTTTAGCAGAAGTAAAGCAGCAAGAGATAAGTGTTAATGTTGGTGCTGATAGGATAGAGACTTTTATTTATCCTACAATGGGGAAATTAGGTGGTTGCAGTGCAGATTTGCAGACTTTTCACATCATCACTGCTGACTCATCAGTGGGTCAGAGATGCCATGCATCATTCTATGCAGGATGGAAATGCCAATAGCCTCTAAACAGTCAATGTAACTTAGATGCCCGTGGTCTTGGAAGAAACCTCAGACCAGAGTTAAACTGACTGATTACCAGTAGAAGTTTGAATAGATATTCTAACTAAGTCATTATTAAAAGTTCTACAACCTAACAACCAAGGAAAGTCTTACCGTCTTACGGAAATGAAACAAAAACGATAGGAACTATCTTAAAACTGTCTCACTGAAATGTATTCACTTGCGAATGTAAACTTAAACGTTGCAGTGTAAGAGTGCACGTCGTGAAACCCTCAGCTAAACCCTAAATTAGTCATTGTAACTGAAATGTATCCACTTTTGTTAAATTTAACTTAATTCTGTTGGATGTTATCCTGATTTGTTAACACGTCATTAACAGTTAACAACGGATCAAACGCTTTAGTGTTGATGGAATTAATTCAGCACCTAGGTCCTTCTCATTAGCATTCCGTAAATGTACTTTTATAATGTGTAGGAAGCACAGCTTTTATGTTAAACTAACGTCTTTCAGTTGACTCACCAATCAGTCCGTCAGACGGTCCGGTGTTGACCACGCTTCATTTCGTCTGAGCTCCCGGGGTCAAGGTACACACGGCTGCTCTTCTTGGATCTTTAATTATGGAGTGATGTATTTATGGGCAGACCACAAGGCCATTGGACTGTGATCAGTTGGAGCTCGTAGAACTGACAACGTCACGCCCAGAAGATTTCCGTCCTATTTGGCTCTCATTTCTTTAAGCTGATTGACAGCCTCAGCTGCCTGAGCTCACATCTTTACATCCACCTTGATGAAATGCGGTGAACCTAAGTAACCCCTGTCACTTAAGGATGGCAGTGACTCATCTGGAGCTGGAGCTTTGCTACCAGGGGAACAAGTTACGTGGCGTGACGTGGAAGCTAACGCGCTCGGAACATGGCTTTCTACCTGAGAGCTCGTGGCTCATCGCTCTGCAGGTCCTGGTACCGTTCCTGGTGTCGGGCCTTGGACTGGTCTTTGCCGGTGTCGTCATGGACCTAATACAAGTATGCAAATGAGCGTGACAATCTCCGTGTTGTATTATTGGTGTGGAAATGACAAAAAGAAAATCACTTCTACGGTGGTACCTTGAATTTTGTCAGTAATCCTTTACAAAAGGTCAGACAAAAAAAAAGAAATCTTACGAAAACTTTACTAAATCCAACATCACTTTTTCCGTTATTCAATACTTCTGTTGGTAAAGGCAGCGATGAGCTGAGAGAGGGGGAGATGTGTTTTACCACCTTCTTCAAAGTCCCGGTACTGGCAACTTTTTATGGCCCCGTGTTGACTCAAACTTAATTAAAACAAGAATCAAGTTGGTGATGAGAGAGAAGTGGCTAGGAAAATGATACTTTGTACTTTGCTAAGAGTTCTTTCTTACCTTCTTTATCAAAGTCCTGGTACTAGCAACTTTCTTTGGCCTTGTGTTGGGTTATTTAGCAATCAAATTTAATTCAAAAAAGACTTCTTGGTCTGAGAGAGAAGTGGAGAGTAAGGACTACTTTGTACTTTTCTTAGAGTTCTTTCTTGAATTTGATTGATTGATTGAAACTTTTATTACCAGATTACACAGTACAGTATATATTCCGTACACTTAACCGCTAAATGCTAACACCCGAATACGTTTTTCAACTTGTTTAAGTCAGGGTCCACGTTAATCAATTCATGGTACAAATATATACTATCAGCATAATACAGTCATCACACAAGTTAATCATCAGAGTATATACATTGAATTATTTACATTATTTACAATCCGGGTGGTGGGATGTGGAGGGGGGGTTGGTTTGGTTGATATCAGTACATCACTCATCAACAATTGCATCATCTGAGAACAGGACATTGAAACAGTGTAGGTCTGACTTGGTAGGTTCTGTACAGCAAGTAGTGGAGATAGAGAGATCAGTATAATTCGGTAGTGTTCCTCACCGTCTTTATCAAAGTGCCGGCGTTCGCACCTTTTATGGATTATTGTGCAGTTGTACTCGATAGATTAAACAAAAACGTGAAATTACCCGTAATACACAACGGGTAAGATTTTGGCAAACATTTTTGTCAACAAATCTTATGAAAAATCAAAAACCAATGCTCCGCTGTACTGAAAATAAAAAAAATCATATTTTATCTACAGTATATGTAGTTGATAGTCATTATTCCTTACCACACCTGAAATGGGTAAACATTTTCCAACTTCCTGTCTAAAGTGTTATAGTAAAAATCAAGCTGTATTTGTTGGATTTACGTAAGGATAGTTTGATTTAATAAAGATGGATTATGAGTGGCCAATAAGTTTGGTTGCCAAATGGATACAAGGTTTGACAAATTGACCCCCGATTAGAGTAAATCAAGTGAAAAACCTGCCTCCTTCCTATATAGAATGACATTCAGTGGTGCCAGCATGCAGTTAAAAACCTGCCTCCTTCCTATATAGAATGACATTCAGTGGTGCCAGCATGCAGTTAAAAACCTGCCTCCTTCCTGTATAGAATGACATTCAGTGGTGCCAGCATGCAGTTAAAAACCTGCCTCCTTCCTGTATAGAATGACATTCAGTGGTGCCAGCATGCAGTTAAAAACCTGCCTCCTTCCTATATAGAATGACATTCAGTGGTGCCAGCATGCAGTTAAAAACCTGCCTCCTTCCTGTATAGAATGACATTCAGTGGTGCCAGCATGCAGTTAAAAACCTGCCTCCTTCCTGTATAGAATGACATTCAGTGGTGCCAGCATGCAGTTAAAAACCTGCCTCCTTCCTATATAGAATGACATTCAGTGGTGCCAGCATGCAGTTAAAAACCTGCCTCCTTCCTATATAGAATGACATTCAGTGGTGCCAGCATGCAGTTAAAAACCTGCCTCCTTCCTATATAGAATGACATTCAGTGGTGCCAGCATGCAGTTAAAAACCTGCCTCCTTCCTATATAGAATGACATTCAGTGGTGCCAGCATGCAGTTAAAAACCTGCCTCCTTCCTATATAGAATGACATTCAGTGGTGCCAGCATGCAGTTAAAAACCTGCCTCCTTCCTATATAGAATGACATTCAGTGGTGCCAGCATGCAGTTAAAAACCTGCCTCCTTCCTATGTAGAATGACATTCAGTGGTGCCAGCATGCAGTTAAAAACCTGCCTCCTTCCTATATAGAATGACATTCAGTGGTGCCAGCATGCAGTTAAAAACCTGCCTCCTTCCTATATAGAATGACATTCAGTGGTGCCAGCATGCAGTTAAAAACCTGCCTCCTTCCTATATAGAATGACATTCAGTGGTGCCAGCATGCAGTTAAAAACCTGCCTCCTTCCTATATAGAATGACATTCAGTGGTGCCAGCATGCAGTTAAAAACCTGCCTCCTTCCTATATAGAATGACATTCAGTGGTGCCAGCATGCAGTTAAAAACCTGCCTCCTTCCTATATAGAATGACATTCAGTGGTGCCAGCATGCAGTTAAAAGACTGCCTCCTTCCTATATAGAATGACATTCAGTGGTGCCAGCATGCAGTTAAAAACCTGCCTCCTTCCTATATAGAATGACATTCAGTGGTGCCAGCATGCAGTTAAAAACCTGCCTCCTTCCTATATAGAATGACATTCAGTGGTGCCAGCATGCAGTTAAAAACCTGCCTCCTTCCTATATAGAATGACATTCAGTGGTGCCAGCATGCAGTTAAAAACCTGCCTCCTTCCTATATAGAATGACATTCAGTGGTGCCAGCATGCAGTTAAAAACCTGCCTCCTTCCTATATAGAATGACATTCAGTGGTGCCAGCATGCAGTTAAAAACCCGCCTCCTTCCTATGTAGAATGACATTCAGTGGTGCCAGCATGCAGTTTGTATGTATCAGCTTCCATGAACTCTTTTGCATCGGATACATTATTATTTCCTCGCATCATCCCCATCCTCCTGCCACCTCTCCGCCGCGTCACTTGTCTCCCGGCAGCTGCCAGCCACCGTTCTATGTGAATCTATTTAAAGCTCTAAACCCCATGGACCCGCCAAGTAGACTTCTAGTCAGAAAGCGAAGGCGGGCTCTCAAGCTGTACGTCCTGTGCACCCAGTGAACCTTCTCCCGGCGTGGAATGAGGGAAAAGTAGGCTAGTGGGTTAGTCTGGAATATGTAATGTGCTTATTTAACACATCGGAAAGGTTCATGGGGTACATCTTGAATGGATATCTCTTTTTTTTTAAAAGGAGGATTAATCGTGTTAGTGTGTAAGAATGTCTTCTATTTGTCTTTCAGCACTGGGATGTGTTCAAGGTGATCACAGAGGTGTTTATCTTGGTACCGGCGCTGGTCGGACTCAAAGGAAACCTGGAGATGACCTTAGCTGCCCGCCTCTCCACTGCTGTAAGATTGACACCCACTATTTGTACCTGCTAGATCAAGGGTCAGTAATGTTTACTCATAAAAAAGACCATTTGCCTCTTCTTCCACTAAATAAAATTAGTCTGGAGCCACAAAACTTTTATTTTTTTAATTGTTTCATTTTTATTCTTTATTTATTATTATTATTTTTTTATTTATTAATTTTTTTTTCTTATTATAATTTTTTGTTATTGTCCTGTCCAGCTTCTCAGGCAAATCATATAGTTGATGTAGATCAGGGGTCTCCAAACTTTTTCCACTGAGGGCCACACACTGAAAAATCAAAGCAAGCGTGGGCCATTTTAATGATTTTTATTTTAAAAACCAATACAATATATGTATAAAAAATATACATTTGGGCCTCCACTCAGTTATGATCCCGGGGACCCCAAAGGGTTTTTGTAAAAAAAAATATTAAAAATGTGTCATTATTCAGTATTATTATTTTCATTATTATTCAAGTTTTTAAATCTCTTGATGAACATTAGGAAAAAAAGGGGAAAAAACACAAAATATGCAATATTTTCTCCCAATAACTTTTTTAGGTAGAATATTTGAGATTATATGATGATTGGAGCCTTAATTTTGGATTTGGATTTATTATTTTTTTTTGAGCTATGACACTTAAAAACAAATCACACTAAAATAATTAGGGATTCAAAAGTGTCCTACTTATTAAAGTGTTAAAAAAATAAATTATAATTTGTTTTTACTGTTTAATTTTAGCACAATAATCTTGAGATCAACTTCAGATATATCCGTCAATTTTAAGTTTTATTGTTGTTTATGTTTTGTGTTTGTCTGTTTTAGGCCCTTCTTTAAAAAAGCAGCTCTGTTTTTTATATGGCAAAACACAAAATACGTAACATTTTCCCCCAAAAATATCTCAAAGTGGAATATTTAATGTGATGTAATTGAAGCCTTGAATAGGTCAATAATTCAAAATGACATGGATTTTGATCCATTATTATTTTTTAAAGAACGAAACAGCCTGCATGGCAGCTTTGTGTTATTAAAGCATTGCAACATTTTCTTGTTTTATTTCACCTGTTTGCTCTTATATACCACTTTTTATGTTTTTAATTTTTTTCAATTGTATTCTTAAAATGTGCCGTGGGGCCGTTAAAGAAAGACCCGCGGGCCCCAAATGGCCCCCGGGCCGCACTTTGGATACCCCTGATGTAGCTGCCCATATCGGCTGTTCAGATCTCCTTTACAAAAGAGAAGTGTGGGATACTTCTCTTGTTGCCTTATTTGTATTTGACTTTATTAAATGTATTTATATTATCATTTGGTGCGGCCGGGCTGGAGCAGGAGAGGATAGAAATAGAGAAAAAAGAAGACAGTGGGGGAAATTGTGGGGACAAGAGAGACAATAAAACAAAGAGACAATAACAACAACAGCAAACACAACAACAATAGAACAAGATCAGCAAATAATATATGTACAAATATGATGGTAAAAGTGATAGCAAGGAAGCAGTTAGCGACAATGAACATGTTTCCACTACAAATGGATCGATACAAACACCAATAGAAATGACGCCATTGCTAATGAACAAGACCAATAATTTTCCTCTATTATCAACAAAACAGTTGTTCAAATGCAACAATACATATACGTAACGATAACTACAGATACAAAAGAATGCAGAAAAATGGAGGGGAAGAAAGAGAAGCAACCTATAATACCGTATTTTTCGGACTATAAGTCAGTTTTTTTCATAGTTTGGTTGGGGGTGCAACTTACACTCAGGAGCGACTTATGTGTGAAATTATTAACACATTACCGTAAAATGTCAAATAATATTATTTAGCTCATTCACATAAGAGACTACACGTATAAGATGTCATCAGATTTATGGATTAGGAGTGAGAGATAGTTTGTTAAAGGTATAGCATGTTCTATATGTTCTAGTTATTTGAATGACTCTTACCATAATATGTTAGGTTAACATAGCAGTTGCTTATTTATGCCTCATATAACCTACACTTATTCAGCCTGTTCTTCACTATTCTTTATTTTAAATTGCCTTTCAAATGTCTATTCTTGGTGTTGGCTTTTATCAAATAAATTTCCCCAAAAAATGCGACTTATACTCCAGTGAAACTTATATGTTTTTTTTCTTTCTTTATTGTGCATTTTCGGCAAGTGCGACTTATACTCCGGAGCGATTTATACTCCGAAAAATACGGTAACCCTGTAGATTGTTATAGTAACAATAGGTTAAGTTTTGTCAGTGTGCCAAGTGTTGTCCAGTTTACCCTAGGGCAGGGGCCGGCAACCTTTACCACTCACAGAGCCATTTTGACCCCTTTCACAAAATAAAGAAAACAATGGGAGCCACAAAACTCTTTTAAATAAATGGGTTGTACTTGTATAGCGCTTTTCTACCTTCAAGGTACTCAAAGCGCTTTGACACTACTTCCACATTTACACACACATTCACACACTGATGGAGGGAGCTGCCATGCAAGGCGCCAACCAGCACCCATCAGGAGCAAGGGTGAAGTGTCTTGCTCAGGACACAACGGACGAGACGAGGTTGGTACTAGGTGGGATTTGAACCAGGGACCCTCGGGTTGCGCACGGCCACTCTACCACCGCGCCACGCCGGCCCCTTCTGAAATTTAAAATGAAAGAACACAGCGTACAAAGGTTTTTTTTTGCTTTGTGCTATGTATAAACCAGGGGTTTCAGACACGGGGCCCGCACCTTAATATGAAAATTTAATATTAGCGCGGCCCGCAAGTTTTATTTGAATGCCGCTTGACAGCTTCACATTTATCAACCAATCCAATTTTCCCGGGAAACTCCTGAGTTTCAGACCTATTTTTCTCTCTCGAATGTCTGCTGATTTTCAATAATGATAAGGGCTTGCTATAATGGCTGTGTTTAACGCCTTTTACATCCGTAACAAAGTGTTTGCCAGCCCATTCACATGTTGTATGTAGCTTCTGCAGACACACGTAAGCGACTGCAAGGCATACTTGTGCAACAGCCATACAGGTCACACTGAGGGTGCCCGTTTAAACAACTTTAACACTTAGTAATATGCGCCACACTGTGAACCCACACCAAACAAGAATGACAAACACATTTCGGGACAACATCTGCACCGTAACACAACATAAACACAACAAAAAAAATACCCAGAATCCCATGTATCCCTAACTATTTGGGCTACATTATGCACCGCTACTACCACTAAACCCCACCCCCCTCCAACCCTGCCCTCCTCAACCGACGCACGGAGGTGGGAGGGGAGTGGTAGCGGGGGTGTATAATGTAGCCCGTAAGAGTTAGGGATGCATGTATTTCTGGGTATTTGTTCTGTTGTGTTTATGTTGTGTTACGGTGCAGATGTTCTCCCGAAATGTGTTTGTCATTCTTGTTTGGGATAGGTTCACAGTGTGGCGCATATCAGTAAGAGTGTTAAAGTTGTTTATATCACAACCCTCAGTGTAACCTGTATGGCTGTTGACCAAGTATGCCTTGCAACCACTTAAGTGTACTAGCAAAGATCACATTCAACATGTGATTGGCCGGCCGGCACGCAGATAGCAGGCAGATAGCAGGCAGATAGCATGCAGATAGCACGGTGAAAACGCGGGCGCGACGACATGTTTTAATGGATGTTAAAGGCATTGTCACCACAGCGCACCCCAAGATCGTAGAATGATTACTCCGAGAGGTTTCTGGGAGAGGTACCGAAATCTGAAAACCTCCCGGAAAAAGCAGAAAAATCTGGCGGGTCGGCAAGTATCCAGCTGAGCCACATCGGAGTGATCAAGAAGCTCCGGAGCCGCGGGTTGCCGACCCCTGTCCTATGGTAATGGACATCACGTGGTCAAATTGTGCATGAGACACATATTTTGATTGTTGGTACTCTCAGCAACTTCTGTATCACTTAGGCTGTGTTCCCACCGGACATAAAAAAAAAAACAACACATTTCCTGTGCACTGAGACGTGGTTGGCTTAGCGTGCCCACTGATATCTTTGCAATGGGACCAAAAGATGCACATTAAAGTAAATTATACATAAAGTAAAGACTTTATTGGCTTTCAGGACATATTACATGATGTAACTCAAATATTCCAAACCAAAAATGGCAATTGCTTGGGGGATAAAGCCTAAAAAAAAAATCTCTTAATTTTTTCCACAAAAAGTTTGATTTACAATTTTTTCCCCCTACTTTTGAAATAATCCAATGATTACAAATGACAGCGGTAATTCAAAACAAATTGGGCTTTTATTTGATCAAACACTTGATACAGTAGTTTGAAATGGAACCGCATACACTGCATCTTACTCTTAGCAACATTTACGTTTGTATAATGTTATTTTTAGACCAGATACACAAAACAGGCCAAAAGGTTGGACATACCTTCTCATTCAATGTGTTTTCTTTATTTTCATGACTATTTACATTGTAGATTGTCACATCAAAACTATGAATGAACACATGTGGAGTTATGGACTTAACACGAAAAGGGGAAATAACTGAAAACATGCTTAATATTCTAGTTTCTTCAAAATAGCCACCCCTTGCTCTAATTACTGCTTTGCATACTCTTGGCATTCCCTCGATGAGCTTCAAGAGCTGAAATGGTTTTCACTTCACGGGTCTCATAGTTTTGAAGCCTTCAGTGACAATCTACAATGTAAATAGTTATGAAAATAAAACAAAAAAACGCATTGAAATGAGAAGGTGTGTCCAAACTTTTGGCCTGGACTGTAAATTGTACTTTTATGCAATACTTTCCAAATGACTATATTGAGAGCTTTCTCTGGGAGGTAATACTTAGGCTTGAATAAAACTCTTCTGTAAACAAAATAGTAGCATTGCATAATACGTGAAAATAAATACCGTATTTTTCGGAGTATAAGTCGCTCCGGTGTATAAGTCGCACCTGCCGAAAATGCATAATAAAGAAGGAAAACAACATTTGAAAGGCAATTTAAAATAAATAAAGAATATTGAACAACAGGCTGAATAAGTGTAGGTTATATGAGGCATAAATAAGCAACTGCTATGTTAACCTAACATATTATGGTAAGAGTCATTCAAATAACTATAACATATAGAACATGCTATACTTTTACCAAACTATCTCTCGCTCCTAATCCATAAATCCCATGAAATCTTCTTCCTGGATGTCGCTTCTAAACAACTCTGCCAACTCCAAAGGTATGCGCCGCTTCCTCTTGTCCTTTTCTGCTGCATATTTCACTACGTCCAGCTTGTAGTCTGCACTACAGGATTTCCTTTTCGGTGCCATTTTTGTTCAGCCCTTCTCACTTTTTATAAGTTACTGCCAACGATGAAATGATCCATTTTAATAGCTATGGCAGTAGCATATAGCAGTTAGCATTCCAAGACCAACAATGCACTTCTGCCATGACCCTCCCCCGCCAAATTCTTATTGGTTGACGTGTGTGTGACGATTGCTGACATTTTCTTCGTCTCTTCCGCGAATGAGATAAATGATATTTGATATTTTACAGTAATGTGTTAATAATTTCACACACAAGTCGCTCCGGAGTATATGTCACACCCCCGGCCAAACACGGTAGTAATCTCTAACATTGAGATTGATAAAGTGCAAACGTAAAACTTCTGTCTTGAAAAAAATACTTCTGTAAATAAAAATGTTGCATTGCCCATTACATGCAAATAAATAAACCAAATAAATAAATCGCTAAAGATACCAATAAGATAGATAGATAGATAGATAGATAGATAGATAGACAGACAGATAGATAGATAATACTTTATTGATTCCTTCAGGAGAGTTCCCCTCAGGAAATTTAAAATTCCAGCAGCGTATTTAAAAAAT
Source organism: Nerophis ophidion (assembly GCF_033978795.1). Classification (NCBI taxonomy): domain Eukaryota; kingdom Metazoa; phylum Chordata; class Actinopteri; order Syngnathiformes; family Syngnathidae; genus Nerophis; species Nerophis ophidion. The sequence continues at coordinate 79,365,639 of NC_084616.1, forward strand.
AAATAATGGGGGTGTAAATGGAAACAAAATAGAAAAATATTACAATAAAAATAAAAATAAAAAGCAACAATGAGAATAAAAATATAACAATAAAATAAGAATATAACAAGAGAAACTAGGCAGTAGTGACCATGTTATTGTTTTGCATCCCCTGTCATCCTGGTACCCCCCAGAGAAGAGTTGCACATTCTAATGGTGGGTGGGACAAAGGAGTTTTTTTTCTTCAATAAATCAATAAATAGTAACACAAATCTGAAGCTTTATAAACACATATAACACAAACTTGCTGGATGTTCTAAGTTGTCATTAACGTTTTCCCTGTCTTTTTTCCCAATGGTGTGTTTGGGTCCAGCCAAGGCCAAGCTGACATGGTAACAAGTGCCATTAGTAGTGTAGTAGTTCTCATAGTTTATGTCAGTGGTTCTTGACCTTGTCGGAGGTACCGAACCCCACCAGTTTCATATGCGAATTCAGCAAACCCTTATGTCACTAATTTGCATGTTAATAACCAACTAATAATGGTGAATATGTTACACATACTAAAGTGTTACCATTTTTTTTTACTGGTGCACAAAATGAACCGTGCATGAACATTACCTTATTCAAAGAACAAAACCAACACAGTACCAAACCCCACCAGTCTCATTTGCGAATTCACTGAACCTTTCTTTAGTGAAAAATAAAATGTTGTTTTTTTTCAAATTCAAGACAAAGTTATATGTTTTTGGTAACACTTTAGCAAGGGGAACATATTCTAAGTAACAAAGAACTTGAGTTAGAGTTTTTTAATTTAGAGTTATTTGGTTAGGGCCGGGGTTAGAGGGTTAGGGTTACAATAAGGCCATGCTGAATAAGGCATTAATAAGTACTTAATAGAGCAAATATGTTACTAATTTGCATTTTAATAACCAACTAATTAATGGTGAATATGTTACCTATACTAAAGTGTCACCATGTTTTTTTACTGGTGCACAAAATGAACCGTGCATGAACATTACCTTGTTCAAGGAACACAACCAACACAGTGCATGACCTCACAACAAATGACACACCTGCAACTCAGTGTGACTTCTGCTGTTGTCGTATCCGTAATACGCCAATAGGGAGAAGTTTTTATTTACACGATGAGTCGGGTTTGTCTTGACCTCCCCCGAACCCCTGAGGCCAACTCACCGAACCCCTAGGGTTCCATCGAACCCAGGTTAAGAACCACTGGTTTATGTTTATGCGGCTCAGTTCTCTTAAATCCCCGTTTTACTGACCACAGTGCAGTAGGCTCCACTCCCCAAGCAATTCCGACCAGTATTACTTTAAAGATCGGATTACAAATTTACATTCTTGTTAGGTGTGAACCGAACTGAATTGTCTTGCAGGCCAACACGGGACAGATGGATGACCCACACAAACAATGGACCATGGTGTGCAGCAACCTGGCCCTGATACAGGTAGTGTCCAGTACACATTATGTCGTGACATATTCATTATTTTTGTCTGATGAAACAATCCCTTTCTGCAGGTGCAAGCGACGGTTGTGGGCTTCCTTGCTGCTGTCGCAGCTGTGTGTTTAGGAGCCATTTCCAGAGGGGGCATCGAGTTGGACCAGGCGGCTGTTCTGTGTGCCAGCAGCATCTTCACCGCATTTGTTGCTGCTCTCTCTTTAGGTCAGTGACCTCCTCCACCATTGTACAAAACAAAACGAAAAAAAGAGCAGTTTGGATTGTCCGTTTTGTTCCTTTTTTTTTCTTGTGATACCTTTTGCAGGCTTGTTGATGGTTGGAGTAATCATCGGCTCAAGGAAAGTAGGAATCAACCCGGACAATGTGGCCACCCCCATAGCCGCCAGTTTGGGTGATCTGATCACCCTGTCTCTGCTGGCCGGAGTCAGCACCACCCTCTATGAACACATAGGTGAGGATACACATATGCAGTACAGGCCAAAAGTTTGGACTCACCTTCTCATTTGAATGCGTTTTCTTTATTTTCATGACTACCGTATTTCTTTGAATTGCCGCCGGGTATATAGTATGCACCTCCCTAGAATTACTGCCGGGTCAAACTTGTTTCGCAAAATAATTAGCGCATGCTTAGCATTACCGCCGGCTCAGGATTAACGCCGGGTCAAACTCGTTTCGCAAAATATTATTTTTATTAACTCATGTCTAGAATTTTCGCCGGGTCAAATCCGTTTCGCAAAATAATCAGCATATGCCTAGAATTTCCGCCGGGTCAAACTCGTCACGTCACGAGTGACACTTCACCTGTCATCATTTTCAAAATGGAGGAGGCTGATTTCAATCATTTGAAATCGCATAAAGGGAAGAAGTTTAAGAGCTATTCAGTAGGATTTAAGGTCCAAGCTATTGAATATGCTAAAAAGAACAGTAAGCAGCTATGTTTTATTAATATACCGTAGCTGCGTGTGTCAAATATGAGTCATTAAATGACTCCCGCCTCCTGGTGGTAGAGGGCGCTAGTGATCCTTCTTGCGACTACTCGGCTGCAGAAGAAGTGACAACAAGCAGCAAGAGTGAGCAGCGATCGTTTATTTTTTTCCTCTCGCTTGCACTTTTAACATGGAGGATTACATCTAAAATAATTTTCTAAACTAGACTTTCAATCGAAGCAGGAGGTAATAAAGGAAGCTCTCCATTGAGACAGAGAGACTTTTAAAACTGAAGAAAGATAAGGAAGACTTCTATAAACAAGTTATTGATGCTTTTGATCAGAAGGAGCTGCGCATGGACTTCATTTATAAGTAAAGGTAAGACCATAATAAAGTTTTTTTTAATTAAATGTGCTTTTCATGATTGATCCTTACATCACACTCAAATTTATAAGCGCAGGCCTAAATTTACCGCATGCCTTTGGTAAACGCCGGAGTGAGAAGAGGTTTTAAATTAATTAGCCCCCCGGCAGCAATTCAAGGAAATAAGGTATTTAAAAATGTATTTTCATTTTATTTGACTAAGGATCCCCCATTAGTCTACACCGCAGTGCAGACTATTCTTCCTGGGGTCCAGACAAAAAACAAAAGATTACAATGCAGTACAACATAATAAAGTATTTCAATGTTGTAATACTAAAATAGCAACAACAAAGAACCCAAAAAAAAAAAAACAATAACTTTGAGTTTGCTTGATCATTTTCATACCAAAGATAAAAAGAGCAATATAAAAATACAGTATATATATCTTTTTTTTTTTTTTTTGCAAAAATACAACTGTCAGGTTCAAACACCAATGACATCTATTAAACAGACAAGAAGCAAGGAATTAAACAGAGACAGGATTCAATTTAGCTCAATGAGGAGAAACGTCTGGGCTGTACTCTTTGTACAGTCTTCCACGCCTCCTCTTTTATTTGGACTTTCCCTGATTACATAGCATCAGCTGTTTCCAAAGGGAGGGGGGAGGTCGTAAATTGCCGTCGCCCTTGGTCACAAAACAGTTCAAAGAAAAGATGCCTGGAGCTTGCGTCAGGTCCTGCTTCCTCTCCACTTTGTAGATATCGGATCAAGACAAGATTTTTACAAGCCTTTTGCTTGGTAAGATCAAAGACAGCTTTTGTCTCCTCGCCAGGAACTCATGGAAACACAAAGTTCTGTGATAACTTAAATACAATTATTCTGACAAAAACAGAGAACCCATGGCCTTTAAATATACACATTAGTGTACCAAAGACAAACAATAAGAGACGAAAAAGTACCGTCCATCCATTTGCTACTGCTTGTCCCATAATCAATTAAATAGTCAATAATCAATCAAATCAGTCATGACATTAGGTACAATCTAGAACAGGGGTCGGCAACCTTTTTGGCTGAGAGAGCCATGAAAGCCAAATATTTCCAAATGTATTTCCGTGAGAGCCACATCATATTTTTTAACACTGAATACAACTAAATGTGTGCATTTTTAAGTAAGACCAACATTTTTAGAGTGTAGTAAGTTTCTTATTCTTTTTAATAAAATTGTTATTCTAAAAGTTAACCAATAATAAATATGATACTTCTTACCATTATTGCGACATCTTGAACAGGTGCGGTAGAAAACGGATGGTTCGATTAAAATGCATGAGAATGTTTTATAATTTGAAGGTTATTTTTAACACTGTGATTACCAGCGGAATTATTCATTACTTATCGTGTTAAGCAATGTCAGCTAAGATTTACCTGAGAGCCAGATGCAGTCATCAAAAGAGCCACATCTGGCTCTAGAGCCATAGGTTCCCTACCCCTGATCTAGAATAATCTCTTTCCGCAACACTTCTCCTTTTGGTCTCTTCTTAAAACCCAATATGCTTGTGATTGATACCAGATGTTGTGGAAGTGGATTCCAGTAAGTGATTGTAGATTGTAGGGACGGCATGGCGCAGTGGAAGAGTGGCCGTGCGCAACCCGAGGGACGCTGGTGCAATCCCACCTAGTACCAACCTCGTCCCGTCCGTTGTGTCCTGAGCAAGACACTTCACCCTTGCTCCTGATGGGTGCTGGTTAGCGCCTTGCATGGCAGCTCCCTCCATCAGTGTGTGAATGTGTGTGTAAATGTGGAAGTAGTGTCAAAGTACCTTGAAAGTAGAAAAGCGCTATACAAGTACAACCCATTTATCATTTATTTATCATTGTAGATTGTCACTGAAGGCATCAAAACTATGACCGCTGTAAAGTGAAAGCCATTGCTGGTGACTACCTCTTGAAACTCAACGAGAGAATGCCAAGAGTGTGCAAAGCAGTAATCAGAGCAAAGGGTGGCTATTTTGAAAAAAGTAGAATACAAAACAGCTTTTTTTTTGTTAAGTACATAACTCCACATGTGTTTATTCATAGTTTTGATGCCTCCAGTGACAATCTACAATGTAAATAGTCATGAAAATAAAGAAAACGCATTAAATGAGAAGGTGTGTCCAACTTTTGGCCTGTACTGTAGCTTGATTTTCCAGACAAAAACACATATTTCAAGTGATGATCGTGACTGTTGTGATCCTGGTAACACAAGATGGCAGCAAAACCCAAGTGGACGACTTACAATAACTCTGCATTCTTGTCTTAGCATCCAAAGAAATCACTTTTGATAGCCGTAATGCATTAAATATTTTAAAAATAATAAAAAAATACTTTTTTTACACATTGATATTATAAACCCAACCCTGCCGATCACGCACAGGTGACTAAGCGTGAGTGCAAAGTGCCCCGTGGCGTTTTAATGTTAGTCTGAGCAGTTAGTACTTAGTACCAATCATCCAGACAGATCTAAGGACATTTAGAAATGTATGTTTTAGTATTGTAAACATTTTGCACATTTTTTTAACAATAGATTTCCTTTGAAACATGCATAAAATTAAATACAACTTTTTTTTTTTTAAAAAGGAAGAAAAAAAATTCAAAAAATGTTTTAAATAAATAAGAAAGTGTGCAAACATTTTGTAATTTGGGGGCTCATAATTAAATTCTTCTTAGGGCCCAAATTTAGCCAAGTAAAATCCCATAAAGTGTTGGCAAAGATTCAGGAATATGACATTTTCAACCTTTTTTTTGTATACTGTTGTAAATAAATAATACATCACTCTTGATAAATATTCATAAAATGGCTGTAATTCATAAATAAATTATATATTTTGGTGAAAGCCCTTAAATTAAAGCTAAAAGTCTACACTTGAGTCACGTCCATTATTTCAACTCCAATACACTATAGTTGTGTGTCTACTGTACAGTATATATCCAAAAATATACACACTTACCTGTATTATGTACAATATTTTTGTAATATAATGTATGATTAATTACATAATATAAGCTGTTTTTGTTCCACAGATGTTAAGAAAGGATGTAAATTTATGTTTTAATTTTGAAAGATTTTGCACATTTTTTAACAATAGATTTCCCTTGAAACATGCATCAAATTAAATTAGATCTTTATTTTTTTTTAAATACAAACATTTTTTTAAATAAATACTAAAGTTTGAAACAATTTTATAATTTGAGAGCTCATAATTAAATTCTGCTTAGGGCCAAAATTTAGCCAAGGAAAATCCCATAAAGTATTGTCACAGATTCAGGAATATGACATTTAAAAAAAAAAAAATAGTATACTGTGGTAAATAAATAATACATCACTGTTGATATTTATTAATAAAATAGCGGTAATTCATTGATAAATGTAATATTTTGGTGAAGGCCCTTAAATTAAAGCTAAAAGTCTACACTTGAGTCACGTCCATTATTTCAACTCCAATACACTATAGTTGTGTGTCTACTGTACAGTATATATCCAAAAATGTACACACTTACCTGTATTATGTACAATATTTTTTTGTCGTATAATGTATATTGAATTTCATAATTCAAGCTGTTTTTGTTCCACAGATGTTAAGAAAAGATATAAATGTATCATTTGATTTAGTAAAATTTCGCAATTTTTTTTAACAATAGATTTCCCTTGAAACATGCGTCAAATTAAAAAATTATAATTATACATATATATATATATATATATATATATATAATTAAATTCTGCTTAGGGCCAAATTTAGCTAAGGAAAATCCCATAAAGTGTTGGCACAGATTCAGGAATATGCCATTTTTCAACATTTTTTCGTATACTGTAATAAATAAATAATACATCACTGTTGATAAATATTCATAAAATGGCTGTAATTCATAAATAAATTATATATTTTGGTAATATCCCTTAATTAAAGCTTAAAGTCTCCACTTGAGTCATGTCTATTCTGTCACCTCCAATACACTATAGTTGTGTGTGTACTGTACAGTAAATATCCCAAAATGTACACACTTACCTGTTTTATGTACGATATTTTTCGCACTATCATGTATAGCATAAGCTGTTTTTGTTCCACAGATACCTGGTACCTTTCCCCACTGGTGTGTGTGGTCTTCTTGGCTCTGATCCCGCTGTGGGTGGTGGTGGCCCGACGGAACCCTCAGAGCAAAGAGGTTCTTTATTCAGGGTGGCAGCCGGTTTTAGTCGCCATGTGTATTAGCAGGTATATGCACACGCACTCATGTGGATGCGATTCAGGGTCATACCAGTTTAGAAGAAGCCATACAGGCTTAGAATGGCATAAAGATGTTTCTTCTTCTGTGCATCCATTATGGATAAGATACCACATGTTTGTAATTGCTACCATTCTGCTCGTTTCCAGCCTCGGAGGTTTGATACTGGACAAGACTGTCAGTAATCCCAACTTCCAGGGGATGGCTGTTTTCACACCAGTTATAAATGGTAAGATGATTGAAGTCAAAAACACATTCAATATATAAGTTTATCATATGTTGTCAAGAAACAATAGTGTACAAACCCCGTTTCCATATGAGTTGGGGAATTGTGTTAGATGTAAATATAAACAGAATACAATGATTTGCAAATCCTTTTCAAGCCATATTCAGTTGAATATGCTACAAAGACAACATATTTCATGTTCAAACTCATAAACTTTATTTTTTTTAAAAATAATAATCAACTTAGAATTTCATGGCTGCAACACGTGCCAAAGTAGTTGGGAAAGGGCATGTTCACCACTGTGTTACATCACCTTTTCTTTTAACAACACTCAATAAACATTTGGGAACTGAGGAAACTAATTGTTAAAGTTTTGAAAGTGGAATTCTTTTCCATTCTTGTTTTATGTAGAGCTTCAGTCCTTCAACAGTCCGGGGTCTCCGCTGTCCTATTTTACGCTTCATAATGCGCCACACATTTTCCATGGGAGACAGGTCTGGACTGCAGGCGGGCCAGGAAAGTACCCGCACTCTTTTTTTTCAAAGCCACGCTGTTGTAACACGTGCTGAATGTGGCTTGGCATTGTCTTGCTGAAATAAGCAGGGGCGTCCATGAAAAAGACGGCATTTAGATGGCAGCATATGTTAATCCAAAACCTGTATGTACCTTTCAGCATTAATGGTGCCTTCATGGCGAGTCTAATGACAGATATAAGTTAGAACTTTACTTTACTCACTAGTGCAACAACAACGCCAGAAATGTGTCCTGTGAAAAACCGTCCGACTGAAACTCTCTAATAACTAAAATTCCATTGGTGAATTATGTAAACTCACTATACCGGTAGTTTTTAGGGCTTTCATAGCGAGTCTACTGACAGGTGTAAGTTATAACTTTACACTACTTTATATTAGAAATGCCCCATAACAAGAAGATGGAGAAAAAGAAGAAGCGTATCGACTATGTTGTCGTCACGGACTACAATGGAAGTTTTGCGCAAATTCTCAGGACTTATGCAGAACTCAAAAAAAGATCAGCGTGTACCAGAAGGTAAGAAAAGTTGGAATTTGCATAATTTTGCAAAACAAAACGCCAGATAATGTGTCCGCTAATTTTTCAGTCCTTATACAGACAACATAAAAACACTCTTATTTTTGACTAGGGTAGCAATAATGCACCGACAATTCATCAAACGGTGCGGCATCAAAGTCGTACTAAAACATTTTGATGGATTTTTGAGCGCTGTGTGTAATGTTCTATATTCTCAAAGGATTATATAAAGTTTTGGTGTTGTTTACTAGCGTCATATTGCAGTCTCTTATGTGGGACTACCATCTTCTGGTCACACTTATAATTACACCATTTACCTAATAAAATTGCTTCGAGGTCGGTAAGTAAAACCAGAATGATTTCGTACATTAGGCGCACCGGGTTACAAGGCGCACTGTCGAGTTTTGAGAAAATTAAAGGATTTTAAGTGCGCGTTATAGTCCGAAAAATGTCCATGTTTAATTTCAAACGTATTGTCCCTTGTTTTTAGGATGATTGCTGAAATGTGAGGTACTTGCTGTATACCGTATTTCCTTGAACTGCCGCCGGGGCGCTAATTGATTTAAAACCTCTTCTCACTCCGGCGCTTACCAAAGGCATGCGGTCAATTTAGGCCTGCGCTTATAAATTTGAGTGTGATGTAAGGATACCATCATGAAAAGCACATTTAATAAAAAAAAACGTTATTATGGTCTTACCTTTACTTATAAATGAAGTCCATGTGCAGCTCCTTCTGATCAAAAGCATCGATAACTTGTTTATAGAAGTCTTCCTTATCTTTCTTCAGTTTTAAAAGTCTCTCTGTCTCGATGGAGAGCTTCCTTTATTACCTCCTGCTTCCATTGAAAGTCCAGTTTAGAAAACTGTCTTATTTTAGATATGTAATCCTCCATTTTAAAAGTGCAAGCCCATCCATCCATCCATTTTCTACCGCTTATTCCCTTTCGGAGTCGCGGGGGGCGCTGGCGCCTATCTCAGCTACATCGGGCGGAAGGCGGGGTACACCCTGGACTTCACGGTGGCAGAGGGGTTAGTGCGTCTGCCTCACAATACGAAGTTCCTGCAGTCCTGGGTTCAAAAGTGCAAGCGAGAGGAAAAAATAAAGGATCGCTGCTCACTCTTGCTGCTTGTTGTCACTTCTTCTGCAGCCGAGTAGTCGCAAGAAGGATCACTAGCGCCCTCTACCACCAGGAGGCGGGAGTCATTTAATGACTCATATTTGACACACGCAGCTATGGTATATTAATAAAACTTAGCTGATTACTGTTCTTTTTAGCATATTCAATAGCTTGGACCTTAAATCCTACTGAATAGCTCTTAATCTTCTTCCCTTTATGCGATTTCAAATGATTGAAATCAGCCTCCTCCATTTTGAAAATGATGACAGGTGAAGTGTCACTCGTGACGTGACGAGTTTGACCCGGCGGAAATTCTAGGCGAATGCTAATGATTTTGCAAAACAAGTTTGACCCGGCAGTAATTCTAGGCAGGTGGCATACTATATACCCGGCGGCAATTCAAGGAAATACGGTATGACCTTTATTGGCCTAAAACTTGTTTGTTAAGCTGTTTGTTCATTTTTTTCTATTATTTTTTGTTTTAGGGGTCGGTGGTAACTTGGTGGCCATCCAGGCCAGCAGACTCTCCACCTACATGCACCTCTGGAGCATCCCCGGGGTGTTACCCTACAAGATGAGGCAGCATTGGCCCAATCCCTGCATGACATTCTTTTCCTCAGGTATTGATGCCAAGGTGTAGTTCTTGAAAGTAAACATTTATAAGGCTTTTCTTTGCACAGGCTATAATGCCTGAGGGTATTCCAGTGATGTTATTGCTCACAGTGTTTTCATTTAATCGTCTGGAATGAGTGAATGAGTGCCACCACTCTCATGAGCATCTACTATATCTTCACTAAGTGCTTGTGTAAAAAAAACAGTCCAGCCACCCTTTTTATAAATGTTCACACTGTCAATTGTCCTTCACAATTTAATCCATTATGACCCAACAGAATGAACAGCAGCATATTTGATGTCTAAGTCAAAGCTTCCAAAACTGTAAGCCATAAATCTTTTTTAAAGAAAAAAGAACAAGTTAATCCCCCAAGATTCCTATATGGTCTGGAAAACATTTTTTCACTCATGGAAACCATATGGAATCTGAGCTAAAGGTCAAAACGTGCCTGGAAATAACATATGTTCCCCTATTCAGTTTGAATCTCCAGTTGTACTTCTTTGCAGCACTGGGAGGAAAGAGTTCCAAAAACTATTGTTTCAACTAACAGTTATACTGTACTCGTGTCTCAGCATTCACACTGTAAAGCTACAATGTTGGTGTTTGTGAGCGCGGGAACTTCACCAAGCTATCGCGTCTTCTAGAACAGTGTTTTTCAAACTTGTTTGAGCCAAGGCACATTTTTTGCGTTGAAAAAATCCGGAGGCACACCACCAGCAGAAATCATTAAAAAACGCAACTCAGTTTGGAGCAGGGGTCTCAAACTTAGTGCTGCAAGGGGTTCTGGATGTTTGTTCTGTCGTGTTTATGTTGTTACGGCGCCGAATTGTGTTTGTCCTTCCTGTTTGGTGTGGGTTCACAGCAGGGGTCACCAACCTTTTTGAAAGCAAGAGCTACTTCTTGGGTACTGGTTATTGCAAAGGGCTACCAGTTTGATACACACTTAAATAAATTGCCAGAAATAACCAATTTGCTCAATTTACCTTTAATAAATAAATCCACATATATAAAAAATGGGTATTTCTGTCTGTCTTTCCGTCTTACATTTTTTTTCCTTTAACAGGTTTTTTGTAGAGAATAAATGATGAAAAAAATACTTAAATGAACGGTTTAAAAGAGGAGAAAACACACAAAAAAAGAAAATTAAATTTTGAAACGTAGTTTATCTTCAATTTCGACTCTTTAAAATTCAAAATTCAACCGAAAAAAATGAAGAGATAAACTAGCTAAATTGAATCTTTTTGAAAAATTTAAAAAATAATTTATGGAACATCAACTGTATTTTTTCCTGATTAAGATTAATTTTATAATTTTGATGCCATGTTTTAAATAGGTTAAAATCCAATCTGTACTTTGTTAGAATCCATCCATCCATCCATTTTCTACCGCTTATTCCCTTTGTTTGAATATATAACAAATTGGACCAAGCTATATTTCTAACAAAGACAAATCATTATTTCTTCTAGATTTTCCAGAACAAAAATTTTAAAAGAAATTCAAAAGACTTTGAAATAAGATTAAAATTTGATTCTACAGATTTTCTAGATTTGCCAGGATATTTTTTTTTTATTTTAATCATAAGTTTGAATAAATATTTCACAAATATTCTTTGGCAAAAAAACAGAAGATAAAATGAAGAATTAAATTAAAATGTATTTATTATTCTTTACAATAAATAAATAAAAAAAATACTTGAATATTGATTTAAATTGTCAGGAAAGAAGAGGAAGGCATTTAAAAGGTAAAAAAGTATGTGTTTAAAAATCCTAAAATCATCTTTAAGGTTTTATTTTTTCCTCTAAAATTGTCTTTCTGAAAGTTATAAGAAGCAAAGTAAAAAAATAAATGAATTTATTTAAACAAGTTAAAATATTTTCTTAGATTTTCAAATTCTATTTGAGTTTTGTCTCTCTTAGATTTAAAAATGTCGAGCAAAGCGAGACCAGCTTGCTAGTAAATAAATACAATTTAAAAAAATAGAGGCAGCTCACTGGTAAGTGCTGCTATTTGAGCTATTTTTAGAACAGGCCAGCGGGCGACTCATCTGGTCCTTACGGGCGACCTGGTGCCCGCGGGCACCGCATTGGTGACCCCTGGTTCACAGTGTGGCGCATATTTGTAACAGTGTTAAAGTTGTTTATACGGCCACCCTCAGTGTGACCTGTATGGCTGTTGACCAAGTATGACTTGCTTTCACTTGTGTGTGTGAAAAGCCGTAGATATTATGTGACTGGGCCGGCACGCACAGGCAGTGCCTTTAAGGTTTATTGCCGCTCTGTACTTTTCCCTTTTTGAAACTGATACCGATCATTTCCGATAGTGCATTCTAAAGGATTTGTGGGCCAATAATATCGGCAGTCCAATATTATCGGACATCTCTACAAATAACGGTTTGAATTGGTCGAGATTATCGGGGACTGTTATTACTGACGGACAGGTGTCGCGGTGTGACAAAACCCTCGTCTCCTCAGTCGCATCCACTCATTTACCGCTTTTCCACTAATGCAGGGGTAGGCAACCCAGAACGTTGAAAGAGCCATTTTGGAGCCAAATAACACAACGCTGTCAAGCGCCATTCATATAAAATATGCGGGCTGCACTAACATTGGACTTTCAGACTAAGGTGGGGCCCGAAAACAACGTCTTGCGAGCCGCAATTGGCCCGCGTGTCTGAGACCCCTGGTTTAGAGTAAAAAGTAATTGTCGCAATTGTTGGATATGACTTTAAAGCATAACCTAGCATGCATCAATACAGCTCTTGTCTCCAAGCAGGTGTACTGTCACCACCTGTCACATCACCCCCTGACTTAATTGCACTTTTTTGCTGTTTTCCTGTGTGTAGTGTTTTACTTCTTGTCTTGCGCTCCTATTTTGGTGGCTTTTTCTCTTTGTTTGGTATTTTCCTGTGGCAGTTTCATGTCTTCCTTTGAGCGATACTTCCCGCATCTACTTCGTTTTAGCAATTTTTATCCTTCTTTGTGGGGACATTGTCGATTGTCATGTCATGTTGGGATGTACATTGTGGACGCCATCTTTGCTCCACAGTAAGTCTTTGCTGTCGTCCAGCATTCTGTTTTCGTTTACTTTTGTAGTCAGTTTAGTTTTGTTCTGCATAGCATTCCCTAAGCTTCAATGCCTTTTCTTAGGGGCACTCACCTTTTGTTTATTTTTTGTTTAAGCATTAGACACCGTTTTACCTGCACACTGCCCCCCGCTGTTTCCCACATCTACAACGCAATTAGCTACCTGCTGCTACCTACTTATATAGAATAGTATTACACGGTTACTCTGCCGAGCTCTAGACAGCACCGACACTCAACAACAAATCATTTGAGGACTATAACTACTGGTTTGAAAACAATATTTTTTTACCCCTAATTGGTGAAATTAGATAATCTCCCACGGCACACCGGGACAGTGGTTGAAAAACACTGTTCTACGAAAAATGTGTGACTAATTAAATATGATCGTTTTTAATCTCATCCCAAAAAAAAATCCTTAGAAAACCCCTAATTTTTAGGTATTTTCTATTAAATTAATTGCAGTAATACGAAAATAGATATATCCATAAAAAAGTAGATTCATAAGGTCATTTACTGTTTTAACAGACTCAAACAGATAGTCTGTTGTACTTACAAACCCCAAAACCAGTGAAGTTTGCACGTTGGGTAAATAGTAAATAAAAACAAAATACAATGATTTGCAAATCCTTTTCAACTTATATTCAATTGAATAGACTGCAAAACAAGACGCTTAACGGAGAAATCACTGCACGTAAGCGGCAAGACCGAAAACCAACATTGAATGCCCATGACCCATCATCCCTGCATCGAAAAGCAGTGTGTAAAGGATATCACCACACGGGCTGAGGAACACTTTCGAGAACCACTATCAGTAACTACAGTTGGTCGCTATATTTGTAAGTGCAAGTTAAAACTCCACTATGCAAAGCCAAAACCATTTGCATAGCCATAAATCTACTCAGTGGCCTCGTGGTGAGAGTGTCCGCCCTGAGAGCTTATTTATTTTGAATGCAGTTTCCCGTATAACACAAAGAGATTGTTATATTGCTCAACTATTCGACCTTATTTCAATCATTGTGCAGTAATAGAAGGAAATACATATTACAGCAACATAATGCCTTTATTGTTTTCAGAGAAAAGAGTCATTTATATTACCGTATTTCCTTCAATTGCCGCCGGGGTGCTAATTAATTTAAAACTTCTTCTCACATCGGCGCTTACCAAAGGCATGCGGTAAATTAAGGCCTGCGCTTATACATTTGAGTGTGATGTAAGGATACCATCATGAAAAGCACATTTAATTAAAAAAAACGTCATTATGGTCTTACCTTTACTTATAAATGAAGTCCATGCGCAGCTCCTTCTGATGAAAAGCATCGATAACTTGTTTATAGAAGTCTTCCTTATCTTTCTTCAGTTTTAAAAGTCTCTCTGTCTCGATGGAGATCTTCCTTTATTACCTCCTGCTTCAATTGAAAGTCCAGTTTAGAAAACCGTTTTATTGTAGATATGTAATCCTCCATGTTAAAAGTGCAAGCGAGACGAAAAAATAAACACACGCTGCTCACTCTTGCTGCTTGTTGTCTCTTCTTCTGCAGCCGAGTAGTCGCAAGAAGGATCACTAACGCCCTCTGCCACCAGGAGGCGGGAGTCATTTAATCACTCATATTTGACACACGCAGCTACGGTATATAAATAAAATATAGCTGCTTACTGTTCTTTTTAGCATATTCAATAGCTTGGACCTTAAATCCTACTGAATAGCTCTTAATCTTCTTCCTTCATGCGATTTAAAATGATTGAAATCAGCCTCCTCCATTTTGAAAATGATGACAGGTGAAGTGTCACTCGTGACGTGACGAGTTTGACCCGGCGGAAATTCTAGGCATATGCTAATTATTTTGCAAAACAGTTTGACCCGGTGGAAATTCTAGACATGAGTTAATAAAAATAATATTTTGCGAAACGAGTTTGACCCGGCGTTAATCCTGAGCCGGCGGTAATGCTAAGCATGCGCTAATTATTTGGCGAAACGAGTTTGACCCGGCAGTAATTCTAGGCAGGCACATACTATGTACCCGGCGGCAATTCAATGAAATACGGTATAAGACTATTATTCTTCCATCTGCTCCTTTTTGATCATGGAAATGTATAAGAAACAAAAAACAATGAAAGTGTCATTTGTACGTGGCTTTTGATATATGCATTTTCATGAAAGGAATAAATGGAAATTAAATGAAAATTGAAAAAAATAGGACCCATTCTCTTCCTTGCTTGGCACTCAGCATCAAACGTTAGAATTGGGGGTTAAATCACCAAAATGATTCCCGGGTGCGTCACCGCTGCTGCTCACTGCTCCCCTCACCTCCCAGGGGGTGAACAAGGGGATGGGTCAAATGCAAAGGACAAATTTCACCACAGTGTGTGTGTGACAATCATTGGTACTTTAACTTTAACTTTAACTTATTTATCAACAACACCCAGAAAGGCCGCCAGCTTTTGCTGGGCCCGAGCTCGTCTACTTTAGTACATTTTGTAAGTGACTTCACTAAAATACAAGAGCAGATCCCCCTTGTGTGTTTCTTGGAGGACATTTAGACATGACTTGGAATCCCGTCATCATGCACGACGGCGGTGCAAAAAAAGCTAAAGAAAAATGTGCGGAATTAATCTCTTAAAGGGGAACATTATCACAATTTCAAAAGGGTTAAAAACAATAAAATTCAGTTCCCAGTGGCTTGTTGTATTTTTTGAAGTTTTTTCAAAATTTTACCGGTCTCGGAATATCCCTAAATAAAGCTTTAAAGTGCCTTTCTTTCGGCTCTCTGCGAAGACACTGGCCATTTCCCTGTGACGTCACACAGTGCTGCCAATGTAAACAAACAATGGGAATACCACAGCAAGATATAGCGACATTAACTCGGATTCAAACTCGGATTTCAGCGACTTAAGCGATTCAACATATTAAGCATGTATTGAAACAGATGGTTGGAGTATGAAAGTATTGAAGAAGAAACTGAAGCTATTGAGCCAATAGCTATTGACGCTATTCATAGCCATAGCATGGCCGAATAGCTGCGTTAGCATCGACGGTAAATGTGCGGACCAAACGATCAGGACTTTCGCATCTTTTGACACTGGAGCAACTTGTGTTTGTTTCGCATTAAATGTGGGTGGAAGGAAACGTAATATAGTTGCAAATGCATCTACAGGTTATCCATACATCTCTGTGCCATGTCTGCTTTAGCACCGCCGGTAAATAGCATGTTAGCATCGATTAGCGTAGCATGTTAGCATCGATTAGCTGGCAGTCAACATCAACAAAACTCACCTTTGTGATTTCGTTGACTTTATCGTTGCAAATGCATCTGCAGGTGATCCATACATCTCTGTGCCATGTCTGCTTTAGCACTGCCGGTCAAATGTGGAGACACTCTGGCACATTCAATGGGGGTCTGGCGGCAGACACTTTGGCATCTTGGGGCCAGTGGTGCAACTTGAATCCCTCCGTGTTAGTGTTGTTACACCCTCCGACAACACACCCACGAGGCATGATGTCTCCAAGGTTCCAAAAAATAGTCAAAAAAACGGAAAATAACAGAGCTGCGACCCGGTGTTTGTAATGTGTTGAAAATGAAAATGGTGGGTGTGTTACCTCGGCGACGTCACATTCTGACGTCATCGCCTCCAGCGCGATAAACAGAAAGGCGTTTAATTCGCCAAAATTTACCCATTTAGAGTTCGGAAATCGGTTAAAAAAATGTATGGTCTTTTTTCTGCACCATCAAGGTATATATTGACGCTTGCATAGGTCTGCTGATAATGTTCCCCTTTAGTGCTTGGAACTGAGGCCTCGTGTTCCCCTACAACCTTCCTCTCTCTGGTCCGACAGGTCTGAACTCCAAGTCGACGCGTGTGCTGCTGATGTTGGTCATGCCCGGTCACCTGGTCTTCCTCTACGCCATCTCGCTGTTGCAGGGTGATGAGGTGCCAATCACTCTCACCTTCGCCGCCTGCTACCTGTGTGCTGCTGTGCTCCAGGTATCTTCCCCAAAGCCCCTCACTCACTCTACACAATGGAGGACGTTTTTCATGTCCTCTATCACCACATGTAAACCCTAATGCCCATCCATCCATTTTCTACGGCTTGTCGCTTTGGGGGTCGCGGGGGTACTGGAGCCTATTTCGGAAGGGATACGGACATTTTGTAAACATTGCGCTTTAAAAACTAGTTGCCATGGCCCGTGTATCATTATGTGGAATACAAAATAGGGATCGCAGGCTGTTTTTTTTTTGTTTTTTTTTATGAAGTATGACTGCAAAATCACCCACCATGGAGCCCAAAAAAGTTTCGAGGGCATTTTGATAAGCTGGGGGGCGGAGTCACGACGGTGTGACGTGTTATGTGGCGTAAACAACACGTCGTCGTCCGTGGTGAGCTGGAGGCAATAACGCGAGTGCGAGCACTTTGATAAAGAAGGTGAGAAGAACTATTGAATTTAGGAAAAAGCTCACAGCAAAAGACGAAGGTTGTGTTGATTTCATTAAAGGTAAAATGTATGTTAAATGTTCATTTATCCATTCCATTAATATTTTGCTTTGTTTCTGCTTGTAAAACTGGAATTATTATTTATGTGTTTTGTGTTCATATTTTAACAAATGAATTGGATTTACACTGGTAGACTAGTAAGGATAGAGGGAAAAATAAATGCAGCAATGTACAGAAACATCCTGGATTTAAAGCAATGCTTCTCAGCCTCTGGTTTAAATGTAACCTAGATATTGGGTTTCGCTATGTAAAGCGCTTTGAGTCACTCGAGAAAAGCGCTATATAAATATAATTCACTTCACTTCACTTCGCATTATTTCTTATGTGAAATATTGCTTAGTTTTTGTCCAACTTTAGATACCACAATATATAACAATTTTTTTTTATGTTTCTTTTGACTAAATTTGCATTAAATCAGGTTGTTTTAGCTAATAATCATGCTGCAAGATCTAGCATGTTTTATTCAATGTTTATTCCCATTAACTCCTGATAATTCTCGTTAATTCCCATATTTTCCCGTTAATTCCCATGGAAATTTTCCAGCTTTGAATATTCCCGGAATTTTGCAACCCTCGTCACAACATATGTTTATAAAATAAATACAATTTAAATATACTGCAAAAGAAGGCACTTATAACAACTGATATAACATACATTCAGTTACAGTGCTCAAATAAATACATTATAACACCAGTGCGAGCACTTTGATAAAGAAGGTGAGAAGAACTATTGAATTTAGGAAATAGCTCACAGCAAAAGACAAAGGTTGTGTTGATTTCATTAAAGGTAAAATGTATGTTAAATGTTCATTTATCCATTCCATTAATATTTTGCTTTTTTTTTGCTTGTGAAACTGGAATTATTATTTATGTGTTTTGTGTTAATTTTTTAACAAATTAATTGGATTTACGTTACCATATATCCTTGAATTGCCGCCAGGGCGTTAATTAAATTAAAAGCTCTTCTCACTCCGGCGTTTACTAAAGGCATGCGGTAAAGGCAAGCATGCGCTAATTATTTTAAAACCTCTTCTCACTCCGGCACTTACCAAAGGCATGCGGTAAATTTAGGCCTGCGCTTATAAATTTGAGTGTGATGTAAGGATACCATCATGAAAAGCACATTGAATAAAAAAAAACGTTATTATGGTTTTACCTTTTCTTATAAATGAAGTCCATGCGCAACCCTCGTCACAACAAATATTATAAAATAAATACAATTTCAATATACTGCAAAAGAAGGCACTTATAAAAACTGATATAATATACATTTAGTTACAGTGCTCAAATAAATACATTGTAACTAAATACATATTAGTAATGATTTTTTTAAAATAAACTGTCAATAAAATTAAAGTGCAAATGAAAATACAGCCTTACTACTTAGTCATATTTTTTGCGCTTAAGAAAATACTCGGATTTTACCTCCAGACTTCACCCATAAACAATATCCTACCCTAATACCCTACTGTGCAATAATACCCTTCGAGTGCAATACGTCCGACACTAATTGTTATTTATTACCCCGGTACTCCTGTATGCGCCTGCCTAGAATTACTGCCGGGTCACACTCGTTTCGCAAAATAATTAGCGCATGCTTAGCATTACCACCGGCTCAGGATTACTGCCGGGTCAAACTCGTTTCGCAAAGTATTATTTTTATTAGCTCATGTCTAGAATTTCCGCCGGGTCAAACTCGTTTCACAAAATAATTAGCATATGCGTAGAATTTTCCACCGGGTCAAACTCGTCACGTCACGAGTGACACTTCACCTGTCATCATTTTCAAAATGGAGGAGGCTGATTTCAATCATTTGGAATCGCATAAAGGGAAGAAAATTAACAGCTATTCAGTAGGATTTAAGGTCCGAGCTATTGAATATGCTAAAAAGAACAGTAAGCAGCTATGTTTTATTAATATACCGTAGCTGCGTGTGTCAAATATGAGTCATTAAATGACTCCCGCCTCCTGGTGGTAGAGGGCGCTAGTGATCCTTCTTGCGACTACTCGGCTGCAGAAGAAGTGACAACAAGCAGCAAGAGTGAGCAGCGCGTGTTTGTTTTTTTCTCTCGCTTGCACTTTTAACATGGAGGATTACATATCTAAAATAAAACTGTTTTCTAAACTGGACTTTCAATGGAAGCAGGAGGTAATAAAGAAAGATCTCCATCGAGACAGAGAGACTTTTAAAACAGAAGGAGCTGCGCATGGACTTCATTTATAAGTAAAGGTAAGACCATAGTAACGTTTTTTTTATTAAATGTGCTTTTCATGATGGTATCCTTACATCACACTCAAATTTTTAAGCGCAGACCTAAATTTACCGCATGCCTTTGGTAAACGCAGGAGTGAGAAGAGGTTTTAAATTAATTAGCGCCCCGGCCGCAATTCAATGAAATACGGTAGTAGTCTTTTTATTTCAATTCGTATTTTTCTTTTCTTATTACCTATTGTGCAATTTATTTTTATCCCATATTTGTTCCTACAACCGCACTTTAAATTAGAGTCCTTAATCTCGTTATATGCAAATGTAATGACCATAAAGTCCATTCTATTCTGTTGTATTCTGTTTGTTTGATATTGCCATTACTGCCACAAGTGGTAGAAAGGTGTATTACAACTGAGTACCGATGCGGCCCAACAATGGTTAACGCTGGATTCTTGTTAACCACGAGTGCTGATATGACAAATATGTTTGTGATCGTGGCCACAGGTGTCCATCTTGCTTTATGCGGCCGACCTCATCGTCCGCTTGATGTGGCGGCGCTCGCTGGACCCCGACAACTTCTCCATCCCGTACCTGACGGCCCTGGGGGACCTGCTGGGCACGGGCTTCCTGGCCCTGTGCTACCGCTGCGTGTCACTGGTTCAGGCGCAGGAGCTCTGAAGGCAGCTCTCCATTTCAGCCGGAACTTTGTCCGGTCACCACCTCTTCCCTTCCACACGCGCAGGCGGACACTAAGCGCTCCCTGCCATGCTAGGGAATCCAAGTCATGACTCTTAGCGGGTGGAAAGACCGCACAGGTAACACATTCATCACCTGTTATCGTCGCCATGGAGCCTTCCTCCCCCCGTATTTTTTTTTTTTTTTTTTAGGACGGGCAGTCTGTAAGCACATCACGAAGCTCATCAAGTCCGTGACAGCATGCTGTGCAAGGACATTTGTAAGAATGCACAAGGCAGATAATGCACGTCTGCACGAGGTGAATCCTTTTTTTTTCCTTCTAAAAATAGTCTAAAACAGGCCTGGGCAATTATTTTGACTCGGGGGCCACATTTAGAGAAAAAGTCGTGTCTGGGGGCCGCTATATCTATTTTTAGGGACACTAATACAAAACTTCACAAAAATGTCTAAATGTAGGTAGGTCTTTATTGTCATTGCACAAGTACAACAAAACTTTGTTTTCAGCCCAAACCCGTTCAAGATTAGACAAACAAACGTGTACAGGCTTACAGAACAGAAACGCTGATGGGTCGCCTCGAGGCGCCCTGTAAAAGAGGGGAAAAAGGTAAAACGCTGGGGAAATAGATGAGTAAGAAAATACAATCTAGACTGGGCTCCTAAGGGCGCCTAGTCTGGAGTGGGAAAAAAACCTCCATGTCAAAAGCATCCATCATTGAGGTGTCCTCGCGGGTGTTTTTCAGAACAGCTTGCTCCTGTTTCCACAACGTCAATGCCATTCGAAGGAGTCAAATCGTAGATTAGGGGGTTGTTCTCCGCGAACAGTCAAAACAATGACTTGTCTGTTCTATTCGTCCATGCTGGGTGCTCTAAAATTCAATCAAATTTTCCTTTTCAGCAAGCTTCTCCATGAGGTGATCCAACTTGCGATTCACTTCAGAATACCGCATTTCCTTAAAATGCCGCCGGGTATATAGTATGCGCCTGCCGATAATTACTGCCGGGTCAAACTCATTTCGCAAAATAATTAGCACATGCTTAGCATCACCGCCGGCTCAGGATTAACGCCGGGTCAAACTCGTTTCGCAAAATATTATTTTCATTACGTATGTATGTCTAGAATTTCCACCGGGTCAAACACGTCACGTCACGAGTGACACTTCACCTGTCATCATTTTCAAAATGGAGGAGGCTGATTTCAATAACTTCAAATCGCATAAAGGGAAGAAGATTAAGATCTATTTAGTAGGATTTAAGGTCCAAGCTATTGAATATGCTAAAAAGAACAGTAAGCAGCTATGTTTTATTAATATACCGAAGCTGCGTGTGTCAAATATGAATCATGAAATGACTCCCGCCTCCTGGTGGTAGAGGGCGCTAGTGATCCTTCTTGCGACTACTCGGCTGCAGAAGAAGTGACAACAAGCAGCAACAGGGAGCAACGTTTGTTTATTTTTTCCTCTCGCTTGCACTTTTAACATGGAGGATTACATATCTAAAATAAAACAGTTTTCTATACTAGACTTTCAATCGAAGCAGGAGGGAATAAAGGAAGATCTCCATCGAGACAGAGAGACTTTTAAAACTGAAGAAAGATAAGGAACACTTTTATAAACAATTTATCAATGCTTTTGATCAGAAGGAGCTGCACATGGACTTCATTTATAAGTAAAGGTAAGACCATAATAACGTTTTTTTTTTATTAAATGTGCTTTTCATGATGGTATCCTTGCATCACAGTCAAATTTATAAGCGCAGGCCTAAATTTACCACATGCCTTTGGTAAGTGCCGGAGTGAGAAGAGGTTTTAAAACAATTAGCGCATGCTTGCCTTTACCGCATGCCTTTGGTAAACGTCGGAGTAAGAAGAGGTTTTAAATTAATTAGCGCCCCAGCCGCAATTCAAGGAAATACGGTACTTCTTTTCAGCAAGTTTCTCCATGATGTGATCCATCTTATCCATGTCTGATGTTTAGATTTGAGGACAGCGCAAAGACAGAGGCTTCAAAAACAAAGAGAGCAAGCTGGGAGCAGAGGGAGCGGGAAAAAATGCGACCGCCCTCACCAGAGGCAAGACAGAAGAGATAAATGACGTTATGACACACCGCCTTAAAAAAACGTAGTGGAATTTTACATTTTTCTATCACTGAATATTGACAAAATATAAATGTCACACTCCCTTTCGATTGACATATTTTACAATCAAATGAAATGCAATACAAATTCAACAAACAGTGAAATATGAACAAAGGGTACAAAAAAACCCCACCTACAATCTGATGTATCTGATATATCACTAAGCTTTAGAACTTTGTTGTGAAAAGCTCCTTCCGCGTCTGTGGAAACACTTCCCGCCCACACTGCTTGGTGCCTCTTCTGAACTGCTGTGACTTACATGACCATAGTAACTAATTAGATGACCATAGTAACTAATTAGATGACCATAGTAACTAATTAGATGACCATAGTAACTAATTAGATGACCACCGTAACTAATTAGATAACCATAGTAACTAATTAGATGACCATAGTAACTAATTAGATGACCATAACAACTAATTAGATGACCATAGTAACTAATTAGATGACCATCATAACTAATTAGATGACCATCGTAACTAATTAGATGACCATAGTAACTAATTAGATGACCATAACAACTAATTAGATGACCATAGTAACTAATTAGATGACCATCATAACTAATTAGATAACCATAGTAACTAGTATATCATCCATAAGCGCATATTCCAAGCATTAAAATGCTTTGAATAGTTGTAGACTTACAGTCATTAGAAAACATGACTGCAAAACATAATGGCGGCTACACTTTCCATCTTAAAGATCTAAAAAAAATATTTGGGAATGTCCGGCGGACCAGATTGAAAAGTTTAACGGGCCGCATGTGGCACCCGGGCCTTAATTTGCCCAGGTCTGGTCTAAAAGATAATTTTCCTCACGTTTTAACAAGTCATGTTTGTTGCTTTGTGTGAAGTTCTAAAGCAAACATTTTTTCACCCAGGGGTGTCCAAACTTTTTATAGCTGGGGCCACATTCAGTAAAATTATTTTGCGAAACAACTTTGACCCGGCAGTAATTCTAGGCAGGCGCATACTATGTACCCGGCGGCAATTCAAGGAAATACGCTAATTTTTTGTAGCATGCAAGCTACATCGCTTTGTGGAAAAATTTTGGACATCCCGGATTTCATTGATTTTTGAGGTCAGTTACCCAGTTTTTGTTGCCACACTTAGCCATCTGGAGATGTTCAGTTTGGTTTCTCTTGCAAGCTTTTTAGGGCTTGAAAATATTTAAAAATCTTCTTTTTGAAACTGACTTTTGTTTGGATTATTTCACAGGTTTGAATCAGTAAAATAACTCATATTTAGCAAATAATAATAAAAAAGTGACATGTGATCAAAATGTCTTAAAATGGTTAAAATTCAATAAAACAAACATGTTTGGGATTTTTGATTATGGCTGAAGTTGATTGATAGATTTGAGCAAAGTAGGGTGAAAAGAGATTCTAAAATGTTTTTATTTATGCCCTTTGAAAAATGAAGAATTTATTGTTTGGCGTTGGGGAATATCTGCCAGTATATTTGAAAAAAATCTACATTGTATTAAAATGTATGTTTACTGGAGAAACACAACAAAAATGATGGCCAGGATTTAGCAAAAATTTACCAAAAGGACAAAAAAGGCAGCCTTTGTGTCCTAAGGGTCAAATTTTCGAATAGAAAGACACAAATATTTGTTTTAAACAAGTTGCATAAAAATATTTTTAAAAATAATATTTTGGGGTCACAGAATTTGATAAAAAACATAATAAAAATGATACTTTCCTACTAAAAGCTCTGTACAAACACTAAACATCTCGACATACTTGCACAATTAAAACAAAACTACGGACAGACACATTGAGTGTTTATAAATACAACACAACTAATTAGTCTTTGGATCATTGAGGTTGGTACAAACGTTGAAGGTTTGCTCCTAAAGGTTAAAGGAGCCATATGTAATCATCTGGCCAAAAATGGTACTGCAATCACAGTCAAAATGATGTAGTCCCCTCCCCCTCTCCCTGACTGAGGTTGCCAGATACACTGCTGAATCCAGCTAGACGGACTGGGCTACTCCAAGGAACTTCAAACTTCCACTGCCTCTTACTCGGGGTTGATAGTAAGCTGAATAGACAAGTGTTTTGTCAATAACACATGTCTAACCAACTCATTTTACACAGAAATTAGGCTATTTTCAGGAAGAAGTACGTCATGTCTGCGTACAATAGCACAACAAATGGCAATCATATGGTTATTGTCAGTAATATCAGAAAACAAAGACTAAAAAGAACTACAACCAACACTAGCAATGGTTATACTGGTGAAAATAAGTAGAACATGCTAAGCAGCCTAATTTTACCAAGGTATGGCTATAGGCGACTGTTTCAAACGTTTCAGATTGCCATATAACTTGGTAGATGTAGTCCATAATATGTGTCATTGACCAGGCTAGCATGCTAAGCATTCGTTGCAGGAACATACTCGTTTTGTTAGACAAGATCATAGACTGTATTGGACTATATAGTTTAAATTCCAAAGTTCTGTTTACATTTGTTTCAAGTAAAAAGAAAGCCGTCATTGCCTGACTTACCTATCAACGAGGAAATTAGCAAGTTTGGCGTCATATGAAAAAGTCTTCTCCGCCTTCAGTCATCTCAACTTTCAAAGGCATCCCGATACAAATCCTTGTTTTTGGCTTTGTCATGAATAAGTTGAGAATCGTAACGGCGCCTTTTAGATGGACTAGGGTCTGACATGTTTAGTAACTTTACCAGTGGCAGTAGCTCGACTGGCAACCTGGATGTGACACACTCAGACTTTTTAATTAGTCAAACGGTGGAGAGGGGGACATCGAAATGAAAACAATAATATTTCAAGGCTGTAAATATAATTTTGAAATGGTCATATCCCGGCTGAACTACAGTTATCAGTTCTAGAGGTATTGGACAAGAACATGATTTATTAATGCCTTTTGACATATCAGGGCCATTTAATGATGACTTGACATGACATTATTGCATACTGGCTCCTTTAAGTACTTCATTAGGTTGTGCCCCCCATAAGAAAATAAAAATAATCTAAAAAAGTGTCATTAAAAATCATCTGAAAAAGTGTCAAGATGTGATGGAACATAAGTATTTGTGTGCTTTTGTGATGATATTTTTGTTATAAATGAAACCAAATAAACGCTGAAGGTAATTTGGGTTTGCAACAACAAAAAATAATCTAAAAAAATTGTCAAAATGTGTCATAAAAATCATCTAAAAAAATGCGTCAAAATGTGTCATAAAAGTAACCCAAAAAGTGTCAAAATGTGATGACATAAGTATTTGTGTGCTTTTGTGATTATATTTTTATTTAAATTCAACCAATAGCTGAAGGTACTTTGTCCTTGCAACAACAAAAAATCTAAAAAGTGTCAAAATGTGTCATAAAAATAATTTTTTGAAAAAAGTGTCAAATGTGTCATAAATTATTTAAATAATGATAGATGGGTTGTACTTGTATAGCGCTTTTCTACCTTCAAGGTACTCAAAGCGCTTTGACACTACTAAAAAAACATAAAATCATAATCATAAAAATAATTTTTAAAAAGTGTAAAAATGTTTCATTAAAAAAATCTAAAAAAAACCTGTCAAAATGTGTCAAAAATTTGTAAGGAAATGTGTCATAAAAATAATCTAAAAAAGTTTCAAATGTAAGAAAATGTGTCATAAAAATAATCTAAAAAAGTATCAAAATGTATCATAAAGATAATCTAAAAAATGTCAGTGTCATAAAGATAATCTAAAAAAAAGTGTCATAAAAATAATTTAAAACACTTTAAAAATGTGATGACGTGTAAGTATTTCTGTGCTTTTGTGATTATATTTTGGATTTAAATACAAAAACAAAAAAAGTTGAAGGTAATTTGTCCACCTTGTCTCAAGTGACATTGAGGAATATAAATATAAAAAACAAAGAAGCTATATAGAGATTAAAATCTTGAGTTGAAGAGCTGCCATATTTGCATTCCGTGACCACGCTGCCAAAGCTGCATTCACATCTCTGAATATTCCTGCTGGAAGCCAACAAGGGCGACTCTGACCCCGGCCGGCCTTCACCGGGGCTGCCGACCACAGTCCTGCACTTGTTAGTCCTGCATAGCTGCTGGGGGGGGGGGCATAGAGGAGGTGGGATGGCAGGGGGGACAGGCGGCCATAGAGGAGGTGGGATGGCAGGTTTTTACTGGAGGTCGGGGTGGGGGGGGCATAGAGGAGGTGGGATGGCAGGGGGGACAGGCGGCCATAGAGGAGGTGGGATGGCAGGTTTTTACCGGAGGTCGGGGTGGGGGGGCATAGAGGAGGTGGGATGGCAGGTTTTTAGCGGAGGTCGGGGTGGGGGGGGCATAGAGGAGGTGGGATGGCAGGTTTTTACTGGAGGTCGGGGTGGGGGGGGCATAGCGGAGGTGGGATGGCAGGTTTTTACCGGAGGTCGGGGTGGGGGGGGGGCATAGAGGAGGTGGGATGGCAGGTTTTACTGGAGGTCGGGGTGGGGGGGGGCATAGAGGAGGTGGGATGGCAGGTTTTTACCGGAGGTCGGGGTGGGGGGGGCATAGAGGAGGTGGGATGGCAGGTTTTTACCGGAGGTCGGGGTGGGGGGGGCATAGAGGAGGGTGGGATGGCAGGTTTTTACCGGAGGTCGGGTGGGGGGGGCATAGAGGAGGTGGGATGGCAGGTTTTTACCGGAGGTCGGGGTGGGGGGGGCATAGAGGAGGTGGGATGGCAGGTTTTTACCGGAGGTCGGGGTGGGGGGGGCATAGAGGAGGTGGGATGGCAGGTTTTTACTGGAGGTCGGGGTGGGGGGGGGCATAGAGGAGGTGGGATGGCAGGGGGGACAGGCGGCCATAGAGGAGGTGGGATGGCAGGTTTTTACTGGAGGTCGGGGTGGGGGGGGCATAGAGGAGGTGGGATGGCAGGGGGGACAGGCGGCCATAGAGGAGGTGGGATGGCAGGTTTTTACCGGAGGTCGGGGTGGGGGGGGGCATAGAGGAGGTGGGATGGCAGGTTTTTACCGGAGGTCGGGGTGGGGGGGGGCATAGAGGAGGTGGGATGGCAGGTTTTTACTGGAGGTCGGGGTGGGGGGGGCATAGAGGAGGTGGGATGGCAGGGGGGACAGGCGGCCATAGAGGAGGTGGGATGGCAGGTTTTTACTGGAGGTCGGGGTGGGGGGGGGCATAGAGGAGGTGGGATGGCAGGTTTTTACCGGAGGTCGGGGTGGGGGGGGGCATAGAGGAGGTGGGATGGCAGGTTTTTACCGGAGGTCGGGGTGGGGGGGGCATAGAGGAGGTGGGATGGCAGGTTTTTACCGGAGGTCGGGGTGGGGGGGGCATAGAGGAGGTGGGATGGCAGGTTTTTACCGGAGGTCGGGGTGGGGGGGGCATAGAGGAGGTGGGATGGCAGGTTTTTAGCGGAGGTCGGGGTGGGGGGGGCATAGAGGAGGTGGGATGGCAGGTTTTTACCGGAGGTCGGGGTGGGGGGGGCATAGAGGAGGTGGGATGGCAGGTTTTTACCGGAGGTCGGGGTGGGGGGGGCATAGAGGAGGTGGGATGGCAGGTTTTTACCGGAGGTCGGGGTGGGGGGGGGCATAGAGGAGGTGGGATGGCAGGTTTTTACCGGAGGTCGGGGTGGGGGGGGGCATAGAGGAGGTGGGATGGCAGGTTTTTAGCGGAGGTCGGGGTGGGGGGGCATAGAGGAGGTGGGATGGCAGGTTTTTACCGGAGGTCGGGGTGGGGGGGGCATAGAGGAGGTGGGATGGCAGGTTTTTACCGGAGGTCGGGGTGGGGGGGGCATAGAGGAGGTGGGATGGCAGGTTTTTACCGGAGGTCGGGGTGGGGGGGACATTCTAGACATGCAGTCAGGAAGAGACAAGTACACATTTTATTTGGCAACAGTTTGTGTGCAAAAACGGGGCTTCACGGTGGCAGAGGGGTTAGTGCGTCTGCCTCACAATACGAAGTTCCTGCAGTCCTGGGTTCAAATCCAGGCTCGGGATCTTTCTGTGTGGAGTTTGCATGTTCTCCCCGTGAATGCGTGGGTTCCCTCCGGGTACTCCGGCTTCCTCCCACCTCCAAAGACATGCACCTGGGGATAGGCCCCTCCCACTTCCAAAGACATGCACCTGGGGATAGGTTGATTGGCAACACTAAATGGTCCCTAGTGTGTGAATGTTGTCTGTCTATCTGTGTTGGCCCTGCGGTGAGGTGGCGACTTGTCCAGGGTGTACCCCGCCTTCCGCCCGATTGTAGCTGAGATAGGCGCCAGCGCCCCCCGCGACCCCGAAATGGAATAAGCGGTAGAAAATGGATGGATGGATTGTGTGCAAAAACGATGACTATCAGGAAATCTATTCTCATTCAGCATCAGCAGCCAACATCTAATGTCATTTTTATATGAATGAACAAACACACTTTTGGAGTCATGTTTCCCTTGGTTTTATCTATTTTTATGACACATTTTGACACTTTTTTAGATTAAATTGTTGACGCATTTTGACACTTTTGAAGATTATTTTTATGACACATTTTGACACTTTAAGATAATTTTTATGACACATTTTGACACTTTAAGATAATTTTTATGACACATTTTGACACCTTTTAGATTCTATTTATGACACATTATGACGCTTTTAGATAATTTTTATGACACATTTTGACACCTTTTAGATTCTATTTATGACACATTTTGACACTTTTTTAGATTATATTTATGACATATTTTGACACTAGATTATTTTAATGAAACATTTGACAATCTTTTAGTTTTAGATCATTTTTATGACACATTTTGACACTTTTTACATTCTATTTATGACACATTTTGACACTTTTTAAGATTATATATATGACATATTTTGAAACTTTTTTAGATTATTTTAATGACACATTTTGACACTTTTTTAGATTACTTTTATGACACATTTTGACATTTTTTTAGATTTTTACGACACATTTTGACACTTTTAGATTATTTTTAAGACCCATTTTGACACTTTTTTAGATTATTTTAATGACACATTTTGACACTTTTTTCAGATTATTTTATGACACTTTTTTGGATTATATTTATGACACAATTTGACACTAGATTATTTTAATGACACATTTTGACACTTTTATATTATGTTTAGGACACATTTTCACACTTTATTAGATTATTTTAATGACACATTTTGACAATGTTTTAAGATTATTTTTATGACACATTTTGACACTTTTTTCGATTAATTTTTATGACACATTTTGACACTAAGATTATATTTATGACACATTTTGACACTTTTTGAGATTATTTCAATGACACATTTTGACACTTTTTGAAGATTATTTTAATGACACATTTAGACACTTTTTTTAGATTGTTTGTTGTTGCACAGACAAATTACTTCTAGCTTTTTTTTGGTTGCATTTAAATCAAAAATATAATCACAAAAGCACACAAATACTTATGTGTCATCACATTTTGACACTGTTTTAGATAATACTTGTTTATGTTCTGAAGCTTCGTTTTAAAACACAAAAAGTGGCGACTGAAATAGTAGATCTACATATCTGCTGCTAGTGAATATTCAATTATTTCATGATGGCCATTTGCTTCATCAACTCTATTATTACTTAATTGTCCATTTTCAAGATGCTACTTTTTTACAACAACAATTGGTTGAGACTGAATCTATAGTGCAATCTGTTTTGTTGATACTACACAGAATTAATCCCTAATGCTGTATGTTATTTTCAT
The DNA here is from genome assembly GCF_033978795.1 of Nerophis ophidion. Taxonomy (NCBI): domain Eukaryota; kingdom Metazoa; phylum Chordata; class Actinopteri; order Syngnathiformes; family Syngnathidae; genus Nerophis; species Nerophis ophidion. The sequence continues at coordinate 79,395,967 of NC_084616.1, forward strand.
TTCTGTGCACTTAGGCCTGATCTACTAAATCAGGAGTCTCAGACATGCGACCCGCGAGACGTTATTTTGCGGCCTGCAAGTTTGAATGGGGCTTGACAGCGTTGGGTCCAAAATGGCTCTTTTAACGTTCTGGGTAGCCTACCCCTGCATTAGTGGAAAAGAGGCAAATGAGTGAAAGTGACAGAGACGTTGCCATGGAGACGAGGGTTTCCTTACGTGCCTGGCTGGCTGTGATACTTGCCACCCCTCCCCATTTTCCCGGGAGACTCCTGAATTTCAGTGCCCCTCCCCAAAATCTCCCCAGGGCAACCATTCTCCCCAATTCCTCCCCATTTCCACCTAGACAACAATATTGCACACCTTTGCGTGCCGGCCCAATCACGTAATACCTACGGCTTTTCACACACACGAGTGAATGCAATCATACTTGGTCAACATCCATACAGGTCACACTGAGGGTGGCCATATAAACAACTTTAACACTGTTTCAAATATGCGCCACACTGTGAACCCACACCAAAAACACATTTTGGGAGAACATACGCACCGTAACACAACATAAACACAACAGAACAAATACCCAGAACATGTTGCAGCACTAACTCTTCCGGGACACTACAATATAACCCCCCCCCCCTCCCCCAACCCTGCCCACCTCAACCTCCTCATGCTCTCTCAGGGAGAGCATGTCCCAAATCCCAAGCTGCTGTTTTGAGGCATGTTAAAAAAAAATAATGCACTTTGTGACATCAATAATAAATATGGCAGTGCCATGTTGTTGTTTTTTTTCCATAACTTGAGTTGATTTATTTTGGAAAACCTTGTAACATTGTTTAATGCATCCAGCGGGGCATCACAACAAAATAAGGCATAATAATGTGTTCTTTCCACCACTGTAATTAAGAGTTGGACAATATGTCGGCAAAAACGCCTTTATCAGACATTTCTAGTTGTCGGGAGTCATTTTTTGAAATGTCAAGGCCTGTAGTGAAAGTGAAAGTGAAAGTATAATCCAAACTGCAGTAACAACCTTGTTCTCCATGAATGAGGGAGGGGGCTGAGTTACTAACCAGTAGGGAGTCACCTGACCAGACTACATCTACAAACCCCGTTTCCATATGAGTTGGGAAATGGTGTTAGATGTAAATATAAACAGAATACAATGATTTGCAAATCCTTTTCAAGCCATATTCAGTTGAATATGCTACAAAGACAACATATTTGATGGTCAAACTCATAAACATTTTTTTTTGTTGCAAATAATCATTAACTTTAAAATTTGATGCCAGCAACACCTGACAAAGAAGTTGGGAAAGGTGGAAATAAATACTGATAAAGTTGAAGAATGCTCATCAAACACTTATTTGGAACATCCCACAGGTGTGCAGGCTAATTGGGAACAGGTGGGTGCCATGATTGGCTATAAAAACAGCTTCCCAAAAAATGCTCAGTCTTTCACAAGAAAGGATGGGGCGAGGTACACCCCTTTGTCCACAACTGCGTGAGCAAATAGTCAAACAGTTTAAGAACAACCTTTCTCAAAGTGACATTGCAAGAAATTGAGGGATTTCAACATCTACGCTCCATAATATCATCAAAAGGTTCAAAGAATCTGGAGAAATCACTCCACGTAAGCGGCATGGCCGGAAACCAACATTGAGTGACCGTGACCTTCCATCCCTCAGACGGCACTGTATCAAAAACTGACATCAATCTCTAAAGGATATCACCACATGAGCTCAGGAACACTTCAGAAAACCACTGTCACTAAATACAGTTTGTCACTACATCTGTAAGTGCAAGTTAAAGCTCTACTATGCAAAGCGAAAGGCATTTATCAACAACATCCAGAAACGCCGCCGGCTTCTCTGGGCCTGAGATCATCTAAGATGGACTGATGCAGAGTGGAAAAGTGTTCTGTGGTCTGACGAGTCCACATTTCAAATTGTTTTTTGAAATATCCGACATGGTGTCATCCGGACCAAAGGTGAAGCGAACCATCCAGACTGTTATCGACGCAAAGTGTAAAAGCTAGCATCTGTGATGGTATGGGGGTGCATTAGTGCCCAAGGCATGGGTAACTTACACATCTGTGAAGGCACCATTAATGCTGAAAGGTACATACAGCTTTTGGAACAACATGTGCTGCCATCTAAGCGCTGTCTTTTTCATGGACGCCCCTGCTTATTTCAGCAAGACCATGCCAAGCCACATTCAGCACGTGTTACAACAGCATGGCTTTGTAAAAAAAAAGAGTGCGGGTACTTTCCTGGCCCGCCTGCAGTCCAGACCTTTTCTCCCATGGAAAATGTGTGGTGCATTATGAAGTGTAAAATAGGACAGTGGAGACCCCAGACTGTTGAAGGACTGAAGCTCTACATAAAACAAGAATGGGAAAGAATTCCACTTTCAAAGCTTCAACAATTAGTTTCCTCAGTTCCCAAACGTTTATTGAGTGTTGTCAAAAGAAAAGGTGATGTAACACAGTGGTGAACATGCCCTTTCCCAACTACTTTGGCACATGTTGCAGCCATGAAATTCTAAGTTAATTATTATTTGCAAAAAAAAAAAATATCAAGTTCATGAGTTTGAACATGAAATATGTTGTCTTTGTAGCATATTCAACTGAATATGGCTTGAAAAGGATTTGCAAATCATTGTATTCTGTTTATATTTACATCGAACACAATTTCCCAACTCATATGGAAACGGGGTTGGTAAATAAAGCAGGTGAAGTTGGGTAAATGGGAGCCGTGGTGTAAGTCCACAGTCAGTTCCTCCCTGCAGGAGGAGAACCCGCTCCTCATAAATAAGTCCCGGCGGTGCTGACTTAGCGGCGGCTCGTCAGCCAGCAGGAACGCGGACAAGTGCAAAGTCGCCATGGTTGCTCAGGTCAAGTCCTGAGATAGTCGGGCGTGGAGTAGTTGAAGAGCAAGAAGTCCATGCGGTAGAGGTTGAAGAGTTTCCTCTGGTAGAAGGCGTCGATGTGCTGGAAGAAGCGCGCCGCCATGTTGCCGTCAGTTCTAGTGTTCTTGCCGGAGGTGGGGAACCGGAGCGTGTCCTCCACGCCCGCCAAGGACAGCACGGCCCGGGCGTCAGGCTCCAGAGTCTCGTACTTGCCCACAATGTCGTAGTGGATGAGGCAGGGGTGGCAGAGGGAGTGCACCCTCTCCCAGTGCTCGTTGAAGGGCTCCTCGCGCTGCGTCCGAGGGTCCACCAGGTAGCGGACGAACTCCTGGAAGGAGACGTCGCTGCCTTGCTTCAGGGCCGGCGTGCCGGGCCGGGGGCGGTAGCGGCGGACGATCTTGGTGCCGTAGCGCTTGTGGAAGGCCGTGTTGTAGCTGCGCGTGAACTTGTTGCGGTACGCCGACACCAGCCGCTCGAAGGGCTCCCGCACGAAGACGAACTTGAGGTGGTCGCGCAGGCGCCGGTTGATCTCCGGGACCGAGAACTCGGACAGCGCCCGCAGGTTGCCCGTCACGTGGGCCTCGTTGGCGGGGATAGCCAGGGGGTCGCTGTAGCGCCCCTCGCTGGTGAGGACCATGAGGACGCGCTTCCAGTTGGTGCACGCCACCTGCCAGAGTGGGAACACACTTTATATTCAAGTACACTTTATATTCAAGTACACTTTATATTCAAGTACACTTTATATTCAAGCAGGGTATCTGCAGGTTTCAGCAAGTCACATTTAAGACTTTTTAAGACCTTTTTAATGCCACCTTGAATGAAATTTAAGACCAAAAAAAATTATAAAAAATCTATAAATATAAGCGATGGTGACCGCAGGATTAGGTCTCTGCTTTTTGCAGATGATGTGGTCCTGATGGCTTCATCTGACCGGGATCTTCAGCTCTCACTGGAGCCGAGTGTGAAGCGACCGGAATGAGAATCAGCACCTCCAAGTCCGAGTCCATGGTTCTCGCCCGGAAAAGGGTGGAGTGCCATCTCCGGGTTGGGGAGGAGACCCTGCCCCAAGTGGAGGAGTTCAAGTACCTAGGAGTCTTGTTCACGAGTGAGGGAAGAGTGGATGGTGAGATCGACAGGCGGATCGGTGCGGCGTCTTCAGTAATGCGGACGTTGTATCGATCCGTTGTGGTGAAGAAGGAGCTGAGCCGGAAGGCAAAGCTCTCAATTTACCGGTCGATCTACGTTCCCATCCTCACCTATGGTCATGAGCTTTGGGTTATGACCAAAAGGACAAGATCACGGGTACAAGCGGCCCAAATGAGTTTCCTCCGCCGTGTAGCGGGTCTCTCCCTTAGAGTTAGGGTGAGAAGCTCTGCCATCCGGGAGGAACTCAAAGTAAAGCCGCTGCTCCTTCACATCGAGTGGAGCCAGATGAGGTGGTTTGGGCATCTGGTCAGGATGCCACCCGAACGCCTCCCTAGGGAGGTGTTTAGGGCACGTCCAGCCGGTAGGAGGCCACGGGGAAGACCCAGGACACGTTGGGAAGACTATGTCTCCCGGCTGGCCTGGGAACGCCTCGGGATCCCCCGGGAAGAGCTAGACGAAGTGGCTGGGGAGAGGGAAGTCTGGGTTTCCCTGCTTAGGCTGTTGCCCCCGCGACCCGACCTCGGATAAGCGGAAGAAGATGGATGGATGGATAAGCGATGGTTGGGGATCCCACTGTACTACAACCTCGATGACAATCAGTCAAGCTTACTTTTTGTATGTTTATAATAAACAAACTGATAAGCACCACTCTGCCAAACAGCTTATCAAAAATCTTGAGAGATCCAAAAACTTTTGACATCCAAAACAAACACGCCAGTAAAAACATAACCAAGGTGAGGGTAAAAATAACTTACATTTAGTGCAATAATAGTGCAAATCAGTATTATAACATCAACAACAAAACACTGAACACACACTCAAATGAGCCTCAGTTGCTGTTCTCATTCACGACTTCTGCCATGGGGCCAGAAATATTGAGAAACTCCATTGAATTTTTACACAATTTGGTCTCGGTCAGTGAAAAGTGAGCCAGCAAGAAGTTGTACTTTGAAGGGTGTTGACTAGTGTCCCCACCTTGGGGACGTAGCAGTAGATCAGGCTGTGTTTGTCGTCCACGATGAGGTGTTTGAGGTCCTCTGGAGAAAGCACGCGCCTCTTCTTGCTGTGACTCAGACAGGCTTGCTCCAGCAGCTCCCGGCGACCTTGGAGTGACCTCTGAGCAGCCAGCAGATCCACATGCTGCTAAGACCAGGGGAGAAACATCATGGAACAAAGAGCAGGAGTGGTTGCCTGGTCATGAGAGCTGAAGAGTTCTTACCTGGTCTCCACTGTAGAGGGTCTGTAGTGGACTCCTTCTGCTTTTAGCAGGTCTGCTGACTGCACCGACACTCACGTCTGCAGGGGACATCAACTCATCAGCAGACCCACAAGATAAGGAACTCATTGACTATAACTTCGGACTACAACTGAATAATAATGGCAGACTCGCACAAAGCTAGTATCAGGTATAACTACCATATATGGACGTGACTAAGCCAAAATACGCCAACCAAGTCTCAAATTCCAAACAATTTGTTTGGAGAAAGTTTGGGAGGCGGCAAGATTGTCTTATGCTTTTATGCATGGATTTTACATTTCTGGGAATTATGCAGATTCCAACTTAGGGATGGGCGATATATGGAATATACTCGATATATGGCGGATTTGTCTTTGTGTGAAAATGACTATCGTGATATTGGAGGATACATTCTCAGGCATTTGCTTTTAGCTGCAGATATTACACTACAGGCTTTTCTCACTCTTTCTTTTCCCTTCTTCCCACAGAGACATAAAACAAGCGCACTTTCTTACATACGTCACATACTGTCACCCGTGCGATATCATACGCCCTCGCGGAGCAGAGAGGTAGCGGAATGTGTAACGTTAGCTGGTGCGAGTGGGAATAGAACAGAGAGAAGGTGCCAATCTAGTAACAAATGAAGGAAGAATAATTAATTCCCAAGAAAAACAGCAGGGGGTCCATCATCTGGCGGTGGTTTGGCTTCAAGCGGGAAGATGTCGAACAGACAACAGTAATATGTCAAGTGTAGCATCACTGCTAATTTCTTTAAAGTATAAAAGTAGCTTATATGAATGCAGTATGAAGAAGAATGTTTTAATGTAGACTAGGGATGTCCAGATCCAGGTTTTTGCACTTCCGATCCGATACCGATATTATTTTTGCACTTCCGATCCTATACCGATACTGGCCGATCCGAGCATGTGTGAAAGTTTAAAGTTAATTAGCCTACTTAGTTGTCAGATTCATGCTGGAAAGGATTTTAATACTTTTGATAACAACTAGCCAGCTGAATTAGGTGAGTTTGAATAATACACAATAGTTGGTATTCAAGGATAAACACAAAATATCAAAAATGATACATGACTAACAGAAATGGCATCATTAAACAGTAAAAAAGTGATCAGTGTAAAGTGCAAATAATGCTGTAAACATTATCCATTCATCCATCCATTTCCTACCGCTTATTCCCTTTCGGGGTCGCGGGGGGCGCTGGCGCCTATCTAAACATTATTAAAAAGCAAAACACACAAACAACCTGAGTGGGATAAAATGTCTATAACTCAGCAACAAGTGTAAACTTTAAAAAAAATATATATATATATATATATATATATATATATTTACACACTCCCTTCAGTTGTTTCCCCCAGTCGGGGGGGCAAACATTTGAAGTCCGAGCATAATAGGGAGATTCTTTCTAACAAAAACGAGCACTTGAAGCTGCTCAGGTGTCAGCCTGCTCCTGTGTTCATCTATGATGAGTGAGGCTAAAAAGCCTCTCACTCTAAAGAGTCATTAAAATGTCTTACAACTTTACCACCACGCTTGACTTTATTGTGGCATCTTTTACACTCCACCTCTTCATCTTTTTCGTTTTGTAGGGTAAAATAATCCAACACAGCTGACATTTTTACTATAACTTTTAATTCACACGGCCGTCAGAACGGCTAGAACACAGACTTGTGGATGTTTTGAAGGTGTGCTGGAAAATGCGGAACGGAGTATAGGGAGCAGCAGAAGAGTGGAATGTATTATTTAAATCGGTGCGTTGGAAAACACGGACAGGAGTTGTTTTAAAAACTGGATCTGGATTGGCATTTTCCCATGCCTTGCCGATACGCATTTTTTGGCAAATATCGGCGGCCGATCCGATCCAAATATCGGATCGGGACAACCCTAATGTAGACACATAGAATCCTCATACTGCTGTGATTATATGCTTCAAGTGTTCATTCAAGGCTAAGGCAAAATATGGAGATATATATGGTGTATCGTGACATGGCCTAAAAATATCGAGATATTAATAAAAAGCCATATCGCCCGTCCCTATTCCAAATACACAATAACAGAAAAGGGACAAATCTCAATTTTTTCATGAATCGTATTACTTCAGCATTTTGTCATGACATGATGCCTTGAGCTTTATTTATCAATTTTTTATGTTTTGTGTTTTTTTTTTCGGGAAAAAAAAAATACTGCACATCCTTATTTGGACACCCTGGCTTGATCTAGTTCTTTGTCAGCACACGGTGGAAAAGTTTCTCCCTACTCTCGTTAGCACAATGGTAGGCTGACTCCAAGCAGGGCAGTGTGTTGTCCACACCTGTGGCTTCTTAACAACAAAGCTGCAGAGTCTTTCCACCAGGAAAAGTTTGCTCATTCCGGCCGGCGAGCTCGTCGGCAGGGTCTTAAACCTCTGCACGCATACGTAATGGTCTGTGGCGTGGGTGGAAGCCACTGTTGCTTACCTGCCTCTGCGCGCGGTGAACGTGCTTGATTTGATGCTATAAAATAATGTTCATATCGCCGACCATCACCTTGGTCCAAACATTGCAGCCAAGATTTTGATGGTGATCTCAACGGCCTGGCTCGGTTCACTCGTGTTTCCTTCATAAGGGGTTTTGTAAGATGACCTGATCCATATCAATTGCTGGGGTGCTGACACCAATGAATGACCGTGACCTTCAATCCCTCAGACGGCACTGTATCAAAAAATGACATCAATCTCTAAAGGATATCACCACATGGGCTCAGGAACACTTCAGAAAACCACTGTCTCTGAATACAGTTGGTCGCTACATCTGTAAGTGCAAGTTAAAGCTCTACTATGCAAAGCGAAAGCCATTTATCAACAACATCCAGAAACGCCGCCGGCATCTCTGGGCCCGAAATCATCTGAGATGGACTGATGCAAAGTGGAAAAGTGTTCTGTGGTCTGACGAGTCCACATTTCAAATTGTTTTTGGAAATATTCCACATCGTGTCATCCGGACCAAAGGGGAAGCGAAATATCCAGACTATTATCCACGCAAAGTTGAAAAGCCAGCATGTGTGATGGTATGGGGGTGCATTAGTGCTCAAGGCATGGGTAACTTACACATCTGTGAAGGCACCATTAATGCTGAAAGGTACATACAGCTTTTGGAACAACATATGCTGCCATCTAAGTGCCATTTTTTTCATGGACGCCCCTGCTTATTTCAGCAAGACAATGCCAAGTCGCATTCAGCACGTGTTACAACAGCGTGGCCTCGTAAAAAAAAGAGTGCGGGTACTTCCCTTGTCCGCCTGCAGCCCAGACCTGTCTTCCATGGAAAATGTGTGGCGCATTATGAAGCGTAAAATAGGACAGCGGAGACCCCGGACTGTTGAAGGACTGAAGCTCTACATAAAACAAGAATGGGAAAGAATTCCACTTTTAAAGCTTCAACAATTAGTTTCCTCAGTTCCCAAACGTTTATTGAGTGTTGTTAAAAAGAAAAGGTGATGTAACACAGTGGTGAACATGCCCTTTCCCAACTACTAAATTTTAAGTTAATTATCATTTGCAAAAAAAAAAAAAAAGTTTATGAGTTTGAACATCAAATATGTTGTCTTTGTAGCATATTCAACTGAATATGGCTTGAAAAGGATTTGCAAATCATTGTATTCTGTTTATATTTACATCTAACACCATTTCCTAACTCATTTGGAAACGGGAATGCAATGAAGTAAAAATACATACAAGTGTGAGTTTTAGACCTGAAAAAGATGATGTGTCATTCTTTAGAAGTTCCAAGTGTGCATAGTTCCTGTCATAATGTGACTCAACTCTTGATATGACATCATGGACAACAGGGACAGTAAATCATGTGAAATGCTAAAATAAGTTCTTGTATTAGTGTCGATACAACATTACTAGCAAAGGGAGGGGAACATGTCTTATATAAACTGCAACAAAAAAGAAAAAGGTTTTGTGGCTTTTGATAAAAGGTTATAATCATTAAATGTTACGTTTAATATGTGCTCGCTGTCATAAACCTACTGAGAATTTGTGTAAACTCTGCAACTGGAGATTTATAGAAGCCTTTAAACTGTCTTGGCTTCTCTTTTATGGCCTTTTTTTCTTGACTCGTTCGCTGGTTTTCAAAAGCAGTCCGCAGCTATTTTCCATAGCAAAAAGGCAAAGGCGAGACATCACGCTGCTGCTCGGGAAGACAGAAGAGGTTTTATGTCGGCGGTGAGTGAGCCTACTACAGGAGGGTCCAGCAGATGTGAGCTGGCAGTGCCCACCCTATACATCATTTCCAGGGGCCTTCCTTCGGCGCTAATCGTTGCAAGATTGCATCTTGCACCTTTAGGTTGCTTCTGTTGTGAACACAGTAACCAACAATTCAAACCACATACTTGTGGTTTGAATTTGACTGAGCGGGTGTTGTTGACAAAAACATGTTGGTTACTGAAGAGGAGACTACAGTATACAGTACAGTAATTATGCTTTTGTAAATAACTTAAGTTGTTCGATACTAGAACTGTCTCTGCCAGGATTGACTATGGCTGTGTTTTTCAACCACTGGTGTGCCATGAGAGATGATCTAATTTCACCTAATTGGGTTAAAAATATTTTTTTGCACACCAGTAATTGTAATCCGTAAATAATGTGCCATTGTTGAGTGTCGGTGCTGTCTAGAGCTCGGCAGAGTAACCATGTAATACTCCTCCATATCAGTAGGTGGCAGCAGGTAGCTAATTGCTTTATAGATGTCGGGAACAGCGGGAGGCAGTGTGCAGGTAAAAATGTATCTAATGCTTACACCAAGAATAAACAAAAGGTGAGTTCCCCTAAGAAAAGGCATTGAATCTTAGGGAAGGCTATGCAGAACTAATCTAAAACTGAACTGGCCTCAAAGTAAAGAAAAACAGAATGCTGGACGACAGCAAAGACTTACTGTGAGCAAGGACGGTGTCCACAATCTACATCCCAACATGACATGACAATCAACAATGTGGTTCCTCTCTTTAAGAAGGGAAACCGGAGTGTGTGTTCCAACCATCGTGGGATCACACTCCTCAGCCTTCCTGGTAAGGTCTGTTCAGGTGTACTGGAGAGTCCAACCTCAGATTCAGGAGGAACAGTATGGTTTCCGTCCTGGTCGTGGAACTGTGGACCAGCTCTATACTCTCGGCAGGGTCCTTGAGGGTGCATGGGAATTTGCCCAACCAGTCTACATGTGTTTTGTGGACTTGGAGAAGGAATTGGACCGTGTACCCCAGGAAGTCCTGTGAGGAGTGCTCAGAGAGTATGGGGTATCGGACTGTCTGATTGTGGCGGTCCGCTCCCTGTATGATCAGTGTCAGAACTTGGTCCACATTGCCGGCAGTAAGTCGGACACATTTCCAGTGAGGGTTGGACTCCGCCAAGGCTGTCCTTTGTCACCGATTCTGTTCAGAACTTTTATGGACAGAATTTCAGGGCGTTGAGGGGTTCCGGTTTGGTGGCTGCAGGATTAGGTCTCTGCTTTTTGCAGATGATGTGGTCCTGATGGCTTCATCTGGCCTGGATCTTCAGCTCTCATTGGATCGGTTCGGGATGAGAATCAGCACCTCCAAGTCCGAGTCCATGGTTCTCGCCTGGAAAAGGGTGGAGTGCCATCTCTGGGTTGGGGAGGAGACCCTGCCCCAAATGGAGGAGTTCAAGTACCTAGGAGTCTTGTTCACGAGTGAGGGAAGAGTGGATCGTGAGATCGACAGGCGGATCGGTGCGGCGTCTTCAGTAATGCAGACGTTGTATCGATCCGTTGTGGTGGAGAAGGAGCTGAGCTGGAAGGCAAAGCTCTCAATTTACCGGTCGATCTACGTTTGCATTCTCACCTGAGCTTTGGGTCATGACCGAAAGGACAAGATCACGGGTACAAGCGGCCCAAATGAGTTTGGGTCTCTCCCTTAGAGATAGGGTGAGAAGCTCTGCCATCCGGGAGGAACTCAGAGTAAAGCCGCTGCTCCTCCACATGGAGAGGAGCCAGATGAGGTGGTTCGGGCATCTGGTCAGGATGCCACCCGATCGCCTCCTTAGGGAGGTGTTTAGGGCATGTCCGACCGGTAGGAGGCCACAGGGAAGACCCAGGACACGTTGGGAAGACTATGTCTCCCGGCTGGCCTGGGAACGCCTCGGGATCCCCCGGGAAGAGCTAGACGAAGTGGCTGGGGAGAGGGAAGTCTGGGTTTCCCTGCTTAGGCTGTTGCCCCCGCGACCCGACCTTGGATAAGCGGAAGAATAAGAATGGATGGACTAAAACAAAGCACGTAGATGCAGGAAATAGCGCTCAAAGGAAGACATGAAACTGCTACAGGAAAATACCAACAAAACAGGAAAAAAACACCAAAATAGGAACACAAGATGAGGACTAAAACACTATAAACACAGGAAAACAGCAAAAATGTCAAAATAATTGAAAGTGATGTGACAGGTGGTGACACCTACTTTGAGACAAGAGCTATAGTGATGCATGCCTGGTTCTGCTTCAAAGTCATATCTAACAATTGCGACGACTTTTTACTGTAATCTAAGTTTTGTTTTTTAATGATTTCTGCTGGTGGTGTGCCTCAGAAGTTTTTTCAATGAAGAAAATGTGCCTCGGCTCGGAAAAGGTTGAAGAAAACTGCTTTATGGTGTGTTGAACATGTGTGGGATAACTCAAGAGTACAGTGAGCACGTTGGGGGGTCGAATTAAAGACAACCATTGCAGAACGCTGTAAGCTTTTGTGAAAGTAAGACAAAGCACATTCCTACATCGTTTTATGTAGTTGACGGTTCCTCAGGTGGCTTAAAACCAACTTTTCTTACCTATTGGTACTTGCCTATGTGCATTTGGGATCTGCATAAGTCCCTGAAGTTTGAAGCGCGGCGGGATTGCGGAGACATTTATAAAATAATCTTGCCTTCCTTCGTATTTCCTCCAAATGCTCCATTTGGAACGTGCACAATTGGTGACATCACCACGGCAGATTATATACACATATATGGTAGTAATCTACCCAGACTGCCTTGCGCCAGTCTGCCATTTTTAGTTATGGTTGCACGTCTGTGGTGAAGACGACAAAATGGCCGAGATTGGACTCGAAGAACCAAAATGCTTGTTATTGGTTGTGTTACCCAACACAGGACACTGTTCTCACCTCTAGTCCGGGGGTCAGCAACCCTCTTTAGTGGCTCCCTGGAGCATTTTTAAAAAACGATTGAAAATGGAAAAAGATGGGGGGAAATATTTTTTGTTTGTTTTTGTATGTTAGTTTTTGTTTGAGGACAAATAAGACACAAAACTTCCCAATTGTTAAAAATCCCGCTGTTTAATTTTGAGTATTTAAAGAACATTGTTTTGTCCAACTAATTTGACGGTTCTTGAACTCACCATGGTGTGGACTGTGATGCAACAGTTTGTTTACATGTAAGTAATATCTTCCACTCCTTTGCCTTATTTTGTCCACCAAAAGTTTTATACTGTATGTGAATGCACAAAGGTGGCCTTTGTTGATGTTATTGACTTGTTGGAGTTGTTAATCAGGCAATTTAAGCTGGCTGTATTTACAAACCCTGTTTCCATATGAGTTGGGAAATGGTGTTAGATGTAAATATAAACAGAATACAATGATTTGCAAATCCTTTTCAAGCCATATTCAGTTGAATATGCTACAAAGACAACATATTTCATGTTCAAACTTTTTTTTTATTTTTGCAAATAATCATTAACTTTAGAATTTGCCAGCAACGTGTGACAAAGAAGTTGGGAAAGGTGGCAATAAATACTGATAAAGTTGAGGAATGCTCATCAAACACTTATTTGGAACATCCCACAGGTGTGCAGGCTAATTGGGAACAGGTGGGTGCCATGATTGGCTATAAAAACAGCTTCCCAAAAAATGCTCAGTCTTTCACAAGAAAGGATGGGGCGAGGTACACCCCTTTGTCCACAACTGTGTGAGCAAATAGTCAAACAGTTTAAGAACAACCTTTCTCAAAGTGACATTGCAAGAAATTTAGGGATTTCAATATCTACGCTCCATAATATCATCAAAAGGTTCAGAGAATCTGGAGAAATCACTCCACGTAAGCGGCATGGCCGGGAAACCAACATTGAATGACCGTGACCTTTGATCCTCCCAGACTGCACTGTATCAAAAACCGACATCAATCTCTAAAGGATATCACCACATGGGCTCAGGAACACTTCAGAAAACCACTGTCACTAAATACAGTTGGTCGCTACATCTGTTAAGTGCAACTTAAAGCTCTACTATGCAAAGCGAAAGCCATTTATCAACAACATCCAGAAACGCCGCCGGCTTCTCTGGGCCTGAGATCATCTAAGATGGACTGATGCAAAGTGGAAACGTGTTCTGTGGTCTGACGAGTCCACATTTCAAATTGTTTTTGGAAATATTCCACATCATGTCATCCGGACCAATGGGGAAGCGAACCATCCAGACTGTTATCGACGCAAAGTTGAAAAGCCAGCATGTGTGATGGTATGGGGGTGCATTAGTGCCCGAGGCATGGGTAACTTACACATCTGTGAAGGCACCATTAATGCTGAAAGGTACATACAGGTTTTGGAACAACATATGCTGCCATCTAAGCGCCTTTTTTCATGGACGCCCCTGCTTATTCCAGCAAGACAATGCCAAGCCACATTCAGCACCTGTTACAACAGCGTGGCTTTGTAAAAAAAGAGTGCAGGTACTTTCTTGGCCCGCCTGCAGTCCAGACCTGTCTCCCATCGAATATGTGTGGTGCATTATGAAGCGTAAAATACGACAGCGGAGCGGACGACTGAAGCTCTACATAAAACAAGAATGGTAAATAATTCCACTTTCAAAGCTTCAACAATTAGTTTCCTCAGTTCCCAAACGTTTATTGAGTGTTGTCAAAAGAAAAGGTGATGTAACACAGTGGTGAACATGCCCTTTCCCAACTACTTTGGCACGTGTTGCAGCCATGAAATTCTAAGTTAATCATTATTTGCAAGAGAAAAAAAAATATGAGTTTGAACATGAAATATGTTGTCTTTGTAGCATATTCAACTGAATATGGCTTGAAAAGGATTTGCAAATCATTGTATTCTGTTTATATTTACATCTAACACAATATCCCAACTCTTATGGAAACGGGGTTTGTAGAATCTTTGATTAATTGAAACTTGTATTGGTAGATCACAAAGTACAGTACATATTCCGTACAATTGACCACTAAATGGTAACACCCGATTAAGTTTTTCGACTCGTTTAAGTCGGGGTCCACGTTAATCAATTCATGCCTAAGGGATGTTCGACTAAAGATTCCACTGTGGGTTCCATTTGCAAATCCTCTTCCTGACTACTGTGGAAGATTTTCAAGTGTAAAAGACTGTCCTGTGATTTATATTGACGTTGATAGTCTTTTAGTTCTTAGTGTTCCCATCCAACAACTGAAAAATATTAAGCAGATTAAGTGACGGTCCTTGAATGTTTAGTTTGTTGCGTCACATTTACCTCATCCCCTCCCTGCTTTCCCTGTAAAGAGTCTGAACATCTGTTCATCAATCTTTGTCTTGCTCGTCCTAAAATTGCTGTGTCTTCTCCCTTTCTTGCCACCTCCTCCGGCACCACATTCCAGCCGCAACATGCCATTCCTGTGTCGGGTTTCCTGCACCGCTGTCCTGTGCGGCTTGGTGCCGTTTCCAGTGGCCAGTTTTAGTGGAGCCCAGCCGGGATGAATTGTCCTCACACATGAGAGAAACCACATCATTGAATATTGACTAGAATAGAGTAAGAGTTTTATTGTCGTTATTACAGTGAACAGGTTCAAAGAACAACGAAATTGGAGCAGATCCCCTAAGGTGCATACACAATAATTTAGTAATATAAATTGTAAAAAAGATTTAAAAAAAAGTAGATATGTATCTATATATATGAATATATCCACACAAATGCATATATCCATACATATGCACATATATACATATACACATACATACATATATATACATATATATACATACATATATATATATGTATATATATATATATGTATATATATATACACATACATCAGGGTTTATCACACATTCATTTATTTGTGGCCGCCCGCCACGAAAGAATTACGGCAGCCACAAAAAAAAAAAAAAATGTATATATATATATATTTTTTCTTCTCAGATTTTAACTCGCCGACCACTCATAAAAGCAATGGGACTCTGTCTGTGAATGTATATTGTAGTTACATATTATATAAATATGTAAATATCATATAAATATGTACATAAAGTGCTGTAATTATATTCTAACTCTGTGTTCTTCTTGGTCATTGCCGCCGCCAAAGCCTATGTTCTCCCAAAATGTGTTTGTCATTCATGTTTGGTGTGGGTTCACAGTGTGGCGCATATTAGTAAGTGTTAAAGTTGTTTATATCACAACCCTCAGTGTAACCTGTATGGCTGTTGAACAAGTATGCCTTGCAATCGTTTGCGTGTGTCAGCAGAAGCCTCTTGTACGACATGTGACTGGGCTGGCAAGCTGATTGGACGTGTTGTAGAGGGTGTCAAAGGCAGCACCTTCATTGGTTGCCATTATTATTGTTAATCGAGGGAAATTCTGCCAACATTCGCGAGAATGGTGCATCTGACATTCGGTAATCTCTCGGAATATTCGGGATGGTTGGCAAGTGTGATGCTGTCAAGCGGCATTCATAAAAAACTCGTGGGCCCCAGTATCATTCAATTTTCATATTAAGGTTGCGTGCCGCGTGTCTGAGAGCCCTGGTTTATACATAGCACAAAGTAAAAAAAAAAACTGTATGCAGTGTTATTTCATTTTAAATTTCAAAAGAGTTTTGTGGCTCCCATTGTTTTCTTTATTTTGTGAAACGGGTCAAAATGGCTCTTTGAGTAGTAAAGGTGGCTGACCCCTGCTCTAACCCTAACCAGATAACTCTAAATTAAGTCTTTGTTACTTGGAATATGTTCCCTAGTGTCCAAAAAACTCCAACTTAAGTCTTTGTTACTTAGAATATGTTCCCCGTACTAAAGTGTTACCAAAAACAAATAACTTTGTCTTGAATTTGAAATAAAACAAAATGTTATTTTTCACTAAAGAAAGGTTCGATGAAGGCGCACATGAAACTGTTTGGTCGTTCAGTACCTCCAGCAAGGTTAAAGGGGAACATTATCACAATTTCAAAAGGGTTAAAAACAGTAAAAATCAGTTCCCAGTGGCTTGTTTTATTTTTCGAAGTTTTTTGCTAAATTTTACACCTCCCGGAATATCCCTGAAAAAAGCTTTAAAGTTCTTGATTTTCGCTATTTGCGATGCCACTGTCCATTTCCCTGTGACGTCATACAGTGCTGCCAATACAAACAACATGGCGGTTACCACAGCAAGATATAGCCACATTAGCTCAGATTCAGACTCGGATTTCAGCGGTTTAAGCGATTCAACAGATTACGCATGTATTGAAACAGATGGTTGGAGTATGGAGGCAGATAGCGAAAACGAAACTGAAGAAGAAACTGAAGTTATTGACGCTATTCGGCCATAGCATGGGTGTACCTAATGAAGTGGCCCATAGCATGGCTGCCTTATTAGCATCGCCTGTAAAATGTGCGGACCAAACGATCAGGACTTTCGCATCTTGTGACACTGGAGCAACTTAAATCCGTCGATTGGCAAGTGTTTGTTTCGCATTAAATGTGGGTATGTAGTTTCAAATGTACATACAGCTAGCGTAAATAACATGTTAGGATCGATTAGCGTAGCATGTTAGCATCGATTAGCTGGCAGTCATGCCGCGACCAAATATGTCTGATTAGCACATAAGTCAACAACATCCACAAAACTCACCTTTGTGATTTGGTTGACTTAATGGTTGCAAATGCATCTGCAGGTTATCCATACATCTCTGTGCCATGTCTGTCTTAGCATCGCCGGTCAAATGTGGACACTCTGGCACATTCAATGGGGTCTGGCGGCACATTTATTGCCAGTGGTGCAACTTGAATCCCTCCCTGTTAGTGTTGTTACACCCTCCGACAACACACCGACCAGGCATGATGTCTCCAAGGTTCCAAAAAATAGTCGAATAAAATGGAAAGTAACAGAGCTGAGACCCGGTGTTTGTAATGTGAAAATGAAAATGGCGGGTGTGTTACCTCGGTGACGTCACGTTCTGACGTCATCGCTAAAAGACCGATAAACACAAAGGCGTTTAATTCGCCAAAATTTACCCATTTAGAGTTGGGAAATCGGTTAAAAAAATAAATGGTCTTTTTTCTGCACCATCAAGGTATATATTGACGCTTACATAGGTCTGCTGATAATGTTCCCCTTTAACAACCACTGATTTAAGAGTTTCTGGTTGACTGCGTTACTTTTTTATCTTTATCAACCACATCATTTTCCGTGTTCCGTATTCTGTCACAGAAAAAAACACAGTTTCCTTTCCTCTCAGACCCAGGAAGTGATGCAAGGCAACATCCCCCTACAGACACAGACACACACACACACAGACACACACACACACACACACGCACGCATACAAAAGGCGAGTGTTCCAAACTGGGAGTCTGTCAGTGGGTCCGCAGCTTCCAAATAAACAAAGTTCCATTAAGCCAACATGATGGTATCGATGCTATAAACAGGACAGCGCTGCATTTAAACAATTGGTGGAAAATATGCGATGGCTTTTTTCTTTATCTTTAGTGCATCAGCAAATCTCTGCTTTACTTTGTGGGCAAATGAACCTCCCTTGTATAAAAACTTTTAGCCCGCCTGTGGTCGTGATGAAGAGATGAGGACATACTGTGACATCCATTATGTCAACATTTACTTGGGAGAGGTAAAAAGGCCGCGGGAACCAAAGTCTTCACAAGCAAAGTAACTTCTTACAATAGATTACAAGAACAGCAAGATATTTTTGAAAGGGAAACTGGACTTTTTTTCATTTTATCATTCACAATCATTATGTAAGACAAGAGCATGATTTTATTTTCTTAAATACATTCTAACTTGTAAATAAATGGAAGCAAAAAGTCAGCTAACAATGGAGGCAAACCTTAGGGCCCGGGGCGCCGCAGGCAATCTGCAATCTGGCCCGCCGGGCATTCCCAAATATTATTTTTTAGATCTTTAGGATGGAAAGTGTAGCTGCCATTATGATGTGCAGTCATGTTTTATACTTAGCGTACCGTATTTCCTTGAATTGCCGCCGGGGCGCTAATTAGTTTAAAACCTCTTCTCACTCGGTAAATTTAGGCCTGCGCTTATAAATTTGAGTGTGATGTAAACATACCATCATGAAAAGCACATTTAATAAAAAAAACGTTATTATGGTCTTACCTTTACTTATAAATGAAGTCCATGCGCAGCTCCTTCTGATCAAAAGCATCGATAACTTGTTTATAGAAGTCTTCCTTATCTTTCTTCAGTTTTAAAAGTCTCTCTGTCTCGATGGAGATCTTCCTTTATTACCTCCTGCTTCCATTGAAAGTCCAGTTTAGAAAACGGTTTTATTTTAGATATGTAATCCTCCATGTTAAAAGTGCAAGCGAGAGGAAAAAATAAACTCTTACTGCTTGTTGTCACTTCTTCTGCAGCCGAGTAGTCGCAAGAAGGATCACTAGCGCCCTCTACCACCAGGAGGCGGGAGTCATTTAATGACTCATATTTGACACACGCAGCTACGGTATATTAATAAAACATAGCTGCTTACTGTTCTTTTTAGCATATTCAATAGCTTGGACCTTAAATCCTACTGAATAGCTCTTAATCTTCTTCCCTTTATGCGATTTCAAACGATTGAAATCAGCCTCCTCCATTTTGAAAATGATGACAGGTGAAGTGTCACTCGTGACGTGACGAGTTTGACCCGGCGGAAATTCTAGGCATATGCTAATTATTTGGCGAATAATAAACACACGTGGAAATTCTAGACATGCGCTAATAAAAATAACATTTTGCAAAACGAGTTTGACCCAGCGTTAATCCTGAGCCGGCGGTAATGCTAAGCATGCGCTAATTATTTTGCGAAACGAGTTTGACCCGGCAGTAATTCTAGGCAGGTGCATACTATATACAATTCAAGGAAATACGGTAAGTCTTGAACTATACAAATTATTTCAATGGTTGGAATCTGCGCTTTTGCATGATATAATAGTGACTGTGGTAATGTAATTAGTTACTATGGTAATCTAAGTGACAGCAGGAGGCACCAAGCAGTGTGGGTGGGGAGTGTTTCCACAGAGTGTTTCCAGACGCAGAAGGAGATTTGTACAAAAAGCTTAGTGATGTATTACATGTATCAGATGGTAGGTGGGTTTATTTTTTACTATTCACATTCATATTTGGTTGAGTTTGTTGCATTTTTGTCACATTTCGCTTGATTGTAAAGAGGGTGTGACGTTCATATGTTGTCAATATTCAGTGTTTTATCCTCCCTAGTTAATATTGTAAATCACACATTTTTTATTTTCATGTACATTCTGGGTGTTTCATTCAGTAAAAAAATTTAGGTTTTTAGCAGTCAATCAGATTTTATTGTGAGTTTTTGTATTACTGTCCCTAAAAATAGATATACAGGCCCCCAGACATATTTTTTTCTCTAAATTTGGCCCCTGAGTCAAAATAATTGCCCCAGCCTGCTCTATACAGTGCTCTAAAAAACATCCAAAAGCCTCCATTATTGTTTTATATACACGTTGTAAGTCATATATGTAATGTAGTAACACGCACATTCATAACAACATGTAATATTTACGTGCTTTGCTAATTCTAAGCATACGGGGGCCTTCAGCAACAACAACTAAGCATCATGTAGCGCAGGGGTAGGGAACCTCTGGCTCGGGAGCCAGATGTGGCTCTTTTGATGACTGCATCCGGCTCTCAGGTAAATTTCAACTGACTCTGCTTAACATGATAAATAATGAATAATTCCACTTGTAATCAGTGTTAAAAAATGTTCAAAATAGAAAACATCCTCGTGCATTTTTAATCCATCCATCCGTTTTCTACCGTTGCGGTGATGGTAAGAAGTTATTTATTTATTATTGGTTATTGTGGGACTTGCCCTCCTGGGGTTCTTCAGACCACCAAGAACCGACAAGAGACCCTGTTTCAGGGTTACAGTATTGTTTCATTTTTCAATAAGTCTCTCAGTTGCTTTCCAGCAATTGTCTTTTTCTCTTTCCTTCTCGCTCGCGCTCTGGCTCCAGCACCAACCCCGTCTCTCCTCCTGGCTGCTGCTTATAAGATAGCGACAGGTGATTAGGTAACAAGGGCCCAGGTGGGCCATCTACGCACCTGTCGCTGATTTCGAGGCCGGTCCTGGCAACACCCCGCTTCGCTGCAGGCCCGCAGGCCACACCCCCTCCACAGTTAGCTTCAGAATAACAATGTTATCACAAAGAATAAGAGACCTATTATACTCTAGAAATGTTAGTCTTACTTAAAAATGCACGCGTTTAGTTGTGTTCAGGGTTAAAAAAAAACATTATACGGCTCTTACGGAAACATATTTTCAAATATTTGGCTCCTTGGCTCTCTCAGCCAAAAAGGTTCCTGACCCCTGATGTAGCGTATTATTATGAAATGCTAGTTACACACACACACAGACACACACACACACACACACACACACACACACACACACACAGTGTCAATCCGCGTCAATCACTTGTCCATTTGGTTATGGTTTAAGTTTATTTTAAGTATATTGTACAGATGGGCGTAAAATGTATATTAGTTTGATCAAATTTTGATGACATTTATTTTATGAGCAAAACTTTCGTTAAAGGGTAAAATCTGTATTTGCACGTGTGCAAATTTTTATTATTTTTTTTCAATTCTCACACAACCTATTTTTTGTCGCAAATGCGACAAATGCTTGCACTGTATAGTGCTGTAAATTGAGTATTGTTAGCAGTTTTTAGAAGGTTTTAATGGCAGAATTGTGTACTGGAATTAGCTGCATTGTTCGCCACCTCGTACTTACCATATTTTACTACTTAGAATGCATAAAAAAAAGGTTTTCTTGTGTTACCTAGGAATTGTGAAGGATAAGCAACAAAATTCCCCCAAAAAGTGCAATTCTCTTGACAGTCACTATGTTGGGGTCAGGCAAGTGTTGTATTCTCGAGCACGGTTCAATCATATAACCTTACCTATACACAGCTACTCTTACTTTCAATTGTAGTTAAACAAAAATATGCAAGAGAGTAATTTTTTCTTGAAACAGACCTCCAGGGCCCTTTAATTATGTACATAACGTACTGAAGGAAGACTTTGGTTTGGCTCTACAAGTTGACTCAGGTTCAACATGATGGTAGACAGGCTCCGTTTACAAGATTGATGTACAAGTACAGAATGTTTCAGCATGCGGTTACTGGCTATTCTTTTTGTAGAGTTGCAGCTATCGAGTTATCTGACAAAACCCACTTTATGGCTTTAGTTAGATCTGCACATTGAATCTAATTCGAACAGATAAGACAGTGGACTCATGTGAGCGAGTACGAGTGAGTGACAAACGAGGTTGAAGGAAGTCAGCCAGTAGCTTCCGAAAATATTAGAACAGATGTATGCATTATTAAATAAGTGCCCTGCCCTTCCGTGGAGATTGATTGATTGATTGAAACTTTTATTAGTAGATTGCACAGTATAGTACATATTCTGTACAATTAGGGGTGTAACGGTACGTGATTTGTATAGCTGTTTCGGTACAGGGGTTTCGGTTCGGTACGGGGTGTACCGAACGAGTTTCTAAGCTAAAGTCTTGACAAGCTGCTTTGCTTCTTCTGCCTCTGTCTCAGCACCCAGCATTGTCCCACCTACACAAGCATCTGATTGGTTACATATATAGCGGTAAAAGCCAATCAGCAGTGCGTATTCAGAGCAGTAACAGCCAATCAGCAGTGCGTATTCAGAGCGCATGTGGTCAATGCTTCAGCGTCGAGCAGATAGGTGTTTAGCAGGTGAGCATAAGGCAGCGTACTCTCCCCAAATGATAATAAACACCTCCCAGTCAACTACTATCGAGTAGTTGACTTTTCCACCACATAAAAATGGCGTCAAAAACAGGATGACTTTTCCACTACAACTACTAACATCACTATGAGCCCGTTGACCTTCTAGAACAGGGGTTGGGAACCTTTTTGGCTAAAAGAGCCATACAAGCCAAATATTTTTAAAAGTATTTCCATGAGAGCCATATATTTTTTTGATTTTTAACACTGAATAGAAATATATGCGTGCATTTTTAAGAAAGACCAACATTTTTAGAGTATAATACGTTTCTTATTCTTTTTAATAACATTGTTATTCTGAGGCTAACCAACAATAAATAAAACACTTCTTACCATTAATGCGACTTCTTGAACAGGTGCGGTAGAAACCGGATGGATGGATGAAATTGCATGAGAATGTTTTATATTTTGAACGTTATTTTTGACGCTGTGATTACCAGCGGAATTCTTTTTTACAAATAATTTTTAATTAATTAATTATCATTTTTGCCCAACCAGTCTACATGTGCTTTGTGGACTTGGAGAAGGCATTGGACCGTGTCCCTCGGGAAGTCCTGTGGGGAGTGCTCAGAGAGTATGGGGTATCGGACTGTCTTATTGTGGCGGTCCGCTCCCTGTGTGATCAGTGTCAGAGCTTGGTCCGCATTGCCGGCAGTAAGTCGGTCACATTTCCAGTGAGGGTTGGACTGCGCCAAGGCTGCCCTTTGTCACCCATTCTGTTCAGAACTTTTATGGACAGAATTTCTAGGCGCAGTCAAGGCGTTGAGGGGTTCCGGTTTGGTAACCGCAGGATTAGGTCTCTGCTTTTTGCAGATGATGTGGTCCTGATGGCTTCATCTGACCAGGATCTTCAGCTCTCACTGGATCGGTTCGCAGCCGAGTGTGAAGCGACTAGGATGAGAACCAGCACCTCCAAGTCCGAGTCCATGGTTCTCGCCCGGAAAAGGGTGGAATGCCATCTCCGGGTTGGGGAGGAG
Source organism: Nerophis ophidion (assembly GCF_033978795.1). NCBI lineage: Eukaryota > Metazoa > Chordata > Actinopteri > Syngnathiformes > Syngnathidae > Nerophis > Nerophis ophidion. Next base: position 79,419,261 of record NC_084616.1, read on the forward strand.
ACCCTGCCCCAAGTGGAGGAGTTCAAGTACCTAGGAGTCTTGTTCACGAGTGAGGGAAGAGTGGATCGTGAGATCGACAGGCGGATGGGTGCGGCGTCTTCAGTAATGCGGACGTTGTACCGATCCGTTGTGGTGAAGAAGGAGCTGAGCCGGAAGGCAAAGCTCTCAATTTACCGGTCGATCTACGTTCCCATCCTCACCTATGGTCATGAGCTATGGGTAATGACCGAAAGGATAAGATCACGGGTACAAGCGGCCCAAATGAGTTTCCAGGTCTCTCCCTTAGAGATAGGGTGAGAAGCTCTGCCATCCGGGAGGAACTCAAAGTAAAGCCGCTGCTCCTCCACATGGAGAGGAGCCAGATGAGGTGGTTCGGGCCTCTGGTCAGGATGCCACCCGAACGCCTCCTTAGGGAGGTGTTTAGGGCACGTCCAACTGGTAGGAGGCCACGGGGAAGACCCAGGACACGTTGGGAAGACTATGTCTCCCGGCTGGCCTGGGAACGCCTCGGGATCCCCCGGGAAGAGCTAGACGAAGTGGCTGGGGAGAGGGAAGTCTGGGTTTCCCTGCTTAGGCTGTTGCCCCCGCGACCCGACCTCGGATAAGCGGAAGATGATGGATGGATGGATGGATTATTTTTTACATATCGTGTTAAGTAATGTCAGCTAAGATTTATCTGAGAGCCAGGTGCAGTCATCAAAAGAGCCACATCTGGCTTTAGAGCCATAGGTTCCCTACCCCTGTTCTCGAAACTTAAAACTGCAGCTCAGCTCGCTCGCAGTTCTGGCTTGAGGTGAAGGCTAATTAGCTTTTAGCGTAACGTTAGCTCATTTTGCGGTGTGTGTGTGTGTGTGTGCGCGCCAATTGGGGCCGCGTGTTTGAGACCCCTGTGTTAAACCTTTGCAACAATGATGTACTATATACAAACAATTATACTTCTATTATATTTATATCCCACATTTACATTGATCATAGTATTAACTACTGAGTTGATTCAAGAGTGATATACTTTCCAAGACATTGGTCTTAAAAGTTCCTTTTAAATGTGTGAATGGAACTGGAACATTTTAAGGAATCATCCAAGCTGTTCCAAAGTTAGGGTTGAACCCCCCGGACAGAAACACATCGACTTTGTAAACTCCTTCTTATGTTTGCTTTCTGAAAGACAGCTGAACCTCTGAGGTCATAGTGACTCTCCCTAGGTCTGAACGTCTCTTGTAGACAGACAGCCAGCATGCGGTTAAGAGCAGTGCTGAGGTCAACAAGAGCATGCAGTTTTAATGTTTTTAATTTAATAAACAAAGCATTGGTATGGTCGCGATAATCTGCATAATTTACAATTCTAATCGCTTTCTTTTGAAGTAAGAACATAAGAGTTGATGTTTGATTTGTAATTGTTACCCCAGATTTCAACACAATAATTAAGATATGGGAGTACGAATGAATTATATAACATGTTAAAAGCATTTTGATTTACCAAGTTTTTAATTTTAGGTAACATAGCAATGATTTTTTGCCATCTTTGTCTTGAGTATATTTATGTAGTTTCCAATTTTATTTATTATCTATTAGGGATGCACCGATTAATCGGTAACCGAATATATTCGGCCGAATATGGCAAAAAAAGCCACATTCGGCTTTCGGTGGAATGAGTTAAGAACAAGGCCAAATAGTGGCATGTGACGCAATTTTTTGAGGCGGTGACGCAATCAACCAACGTGCGGTGACGTTGGGATATGTTGTGTACCTGTATAAGTGTATGAGGTTACATGCACACACTTATTGAGATTTAGTGGGGCCTCTGTTTACATTATTAGCCTGTTGTGTAGGCTACCTGTATAAGTGTATGAGGTTACAAGCACACACTTATTGAGATTTAGTGGGTTCTCTGTTTACATTATTAGCCTGTTGTGTAGGCTACCTGTATAAGTGTATGAGGTTACAATGTTGTGTACCTGTATAAGTGTATGAGGTTACAATGTTGTGTACCTGTATAAGTGTATGAGGTTACAATGTTGTGTACCTGTATAAGTGTATGAGGTTACAAGCACACACTTATTGAGATTTAGTGGGGCCTCTGTTTACATTATTAGCCTGTTGTGTAGGCTACCTGTATAAGTGTATGAGGTTACAATGTTGTGTACCTGTATAAGTGTATGAGGTTACAATGTTGTGTACCTGTATAAGTGTATGAGGTTACAATGTTGTGTACCTGTATAAGTGTATGAGGTTACAAGCACACACTTATTGAGATTTACTTGAGCCTCTGTTTACATTATTAGTCTGTTGTGTAGGCTACCTGTATAAGTGTATGAGGTTACAAGCACACACTTATTGAGATTTAGTGGGGCCTCTGTTTACATTATTAGTCTGTTGTGTAGGCTACCTGTATAAGTGTATGAGGTTACAAGCACACACTTAATTGAGATTTACTTGAGCCTTCTGTTTACATTATTAGCCTGTTGTGTAGGCTACCTGTATAAGTGTATGAGGTTACAAGCACACACTTAATTGAGATTTACCTGAGCCTTCTGTTTACATTATTAGCCTGTTGTGTAGGCTACCTGTATAAGTGTATGAGGTTACAAGCACACACTTATTGAGATTTAGTGGGGCCTCTGTTTACATTATTAGCCTGTTGTGTAGGCTACCTGTATAAGTGTATGAGGTTACAAGCACACACTTAATTGAGATTTACTTGAGCCTTCTGTTTACATTATTAGCCTGTTGTGTAGGCTACCTGTACAAGTGTATGAGGTTACAAGCACACACTTATTGAGATTTAGTGGGTTCTCTGTTTACATTATTAGCCTGTTGTGTAGGCTACCTGTATAAGTGTATGAGGTTACAAGCACACACTTATTGAGATTTAGTGTGGCCTCTGTTTACATTATTAGTCTGTTGTGTAGGCTACCTATATAAGTGTATGAGGTTACAAGCACACACTTAATTGAGATTTACTTGAGCCTTCTGTTTACATTATTAGCCTGTTGTGTAGGCTACCTGTATAAGTGTATGAGGTTACAAGCACACACTTATTGAGATTTAGTGGGTTCTCTGTTTACATTATTAGCCTGTTGTGTAGGCTACCTGTATAAGTGTATGAGGTTACAAGCTCACACTTATTGAGATTTAGTGGGGCCTCTGTTTACATTATTAGCCTGTTGTGTAGGCTACCTGTATAAGTGTATGAGGTTACAAGCACACACTTAATTGAGATTTACTTGAGCCTTCTGTTTACATTATTAGCCTGTTGTGTAGGCTACCTGTATAAGTGTATGAGGTTACAAGCACACACTTATTGAGATTTAGTGGGTTCTCTGTTTACATTATTAGCCTGTTGTGTAGGCTACCTGTATAAGTGTATGAGGTTACAAGCACACACTTATTGAGATTTAGTGGGTTCTCTGTTTACATTATTAGCCTGTTGTGTAGGCTACCTGTATAAGTGTATGAGGTTACAAGCTCACACTTATTGAGATTTAGTGGGGCCTCTGTTTACATTATTAGCCTGTTGTGTAGGCTACCTGTATAAGTGTATGAGGTTACAAGCACACACTTAATTGAGATTTACTTGAGCCTTCTGTTTACATTATTAGCCTGTTGTGTAGGCTACCTGTATAAGTGTATGAGGTTACAAGCACACACTTATTGAGATTTAGTGGGTTCTCTGTTTACATTATTAGCCTGTTGTGTAGGCTACCTGTATAAGTGTATGAGGTTACAAGCACACACTTATTGAGATTTAGTGGGTTCTCTGTTTACATTATTAGCCTGTTGTGTAGGCTACCTGTATAAGTGTATGAGGTTACAAGCTCACACTTATTGAGATTTAGTGGGGCCTCTGTTTACATTATTAGCCTGCTGTGTACCTGTATAAGTGTATGAGGTTACAAGCACACACTTATTGAGATTTAGTGGGTTCTCTGTTTACATTATTAGCCTGTTGTGTAGGCTACCTGTATAAGTGTATGAGGTTACAAGCACACACTTATTGAGATTTAGTGGGTTCTCTGTTTACATTATTAGCCTGTTGTGTAGGCTACCTGTATAAGTGTATGAGGTTACAAGCTCACACTTATTGAGATTTAGTGGGGCCTCTGTTTACATTATTAGCCTGTTGTGTAGGCTACCTGTATAAGTGTATGAGGTTACAAGCACACACTTATTGAGATTTAGTGGGTTCTCTGTTTACATTATTAGCCTGTTGTGTAGGCTACCTGTATAAGTGTATGAGGTTACAAGCTCACACTTATTGAGATTTAGTGGGGCCTCTGTTTACATTATTAGCCTGTTGTGTAGGCTACCTGTATAAGTGTATGAGGTTACAAGCTCACACTTATTGAGATTTAGTGGGGCCTCTGTTTACATTATTAGCCTGTTGTGTAGGCTACCTGTATAAGTGTATGAGGTTACAAGCACACACTTATTGAGATTTACTTGAGCCTCTGTTTACATTATTAGCCTGTTGTGTAGGCTACCTGTATAAGTGTATGAGGTTACAAGCACACACTTATTGAGATTTACTTGAGCCTTCTGTTTACATTATTAGCCTGTTGTGTACCTGTATAAGTGTATGAGGTTACAAGCACACACTTATTGAGATTTAGTGGGGCCTCTGTTTACATTATTAGCCTGTTGTGTAGGCTACCTGTATAAGTGTATGAGGTTACAAGCACACACTTATTGAGATTTACTTGAGCCTTCTGTTTACATTATTAGCCTGTTGTGTACCTGTATAAGTGTATGAGGTTACAAGCACACACTTATTGAGATTTAGTGGGGCCTCTGTTTACATTATTAGCCTGTTGTGTAGGCTACCTGTATAAGTGTATGAGGTTACAAGCACACACTTAATTGAGATTTAGTGGGGCCTCTGTTTACATTATTAGCCTGTTGTGTAGGCTACCTGTATAAGTGTATGAGGTTACAAGCACACACTTATTGAGATTTAGTGGGTTCTCTGTTTATATTATTAGCCTGTTGTGTAGGCTACCTGTATAAGTGTATGAGGTTACAAGCACACACTTATTGAGATTTAGTGTGGCCTCTGTTTACATTATTAGCCTGTTGTGTAGGCTACCTGTATAAGTGTATGAGGTTACAAGCACACACTTATTGAGATTTACTTGAGCCTTCTGTTTACATTATTAGCCTGTTGTGTAGGCTACCTGTATAAGTGTATGAGGTTACAAGCACACACTTATTGAGATTTAGTGGGGCCTCTGTTTACATTATTAGCATGTTGTGTAGGCTACCTGTATAAGTGTATGAGGTTACAAGCACACACTTATTGAGATTTAGTGGGGCCTCTGTTTACATTATTAGCCTGTTGTGTAGGCTACCTGTATAAGTGTATGAGGTTACAAGCACACACTTATTGAGATTTAGTGGGGCCTCTGTTTACATTATTAGCCTGTTGTGTAGGCTACCTGTATAAGTGTATGAGGTTACAAGCACACACTTATTGAGATTTAGTGGGTTCTCTGTTTACATTATTAGCCTGTTGTGTAGGCTACCTGTATAAGTGTATGAGGTTACAAGCACACACTTATTGAGATTTACTTAAGCCTTCTGTTTACATTATTAGCCTGTTGTGTAGGCTACCTGTATAAGTGTATGAGGTTACAAGCACACACTTATTGACATTTACTTGAGCCTTCTGTTTACATTATTAGTCTGTTGTGTAGGCTACCTGTATAAGTGTATGAGGTTACAAGCACACACTTAATTGAGATTTACTTGAGCCTTCTGTTTGCATTATTAACATATCTACTGTGGCTAAGCAGACTTTGGCCAAAAGGACAATAATTCATTTGTTGTTGGTTTATCCACTTTAATGCACTTTGTTTTTTTTTTTGGAATGCATGTTTTGTTTGAAGGCCTAATATAAATGAAAAACTTTGTGCTTTTTCTGAAAAGCAAAGGCTACTGCAGTGGTTCTCAAACTTTTTTTTGTCATCCCCCACTTTGGACAAGGGGGAGTTTTCAAGCCCCACCTGCCCCCATCGCCACAACAGAACTCTAATGCCAAGCTTAACATTTTCAAATTTATTGAACATCAAGTAACATTCAAGTCAGGGTTTCCCACACATTCATTTATTTGTGGCGGCTCGCCACGAAAGAATTACGGCCGCCACAAATAAAAAAATAAAAAAAAAATTTGGCTTTTGACTCGCTCGACTGCTCATAAAAGCAATGGGACTCTGTCTGTGAATGGCGCTTGTAGTTACATATTATATAAATATGTAAATATGATATAAATATGTACATAAAGTGTTGTAATTATATTCCAACTCCGTGTTCTTCTTGGTCATTGGAATTGAGATGAATAATATAGAATAGAATAATAAAACTTTTTTTTTAAGAGAAATTCCCTCCCGTTCATCGCGCCCCACCTGTCATGTCTCTATTCCCCACAGGTGAGCCCCGCCCCACACTTTGAGAAACGCTGGGCTACTGGAATATTAAAAAAATGTCAATATTCAATAAAAAATTACTTTATTTGAAAAACATGTCTAAATATTTATTCTAGGCTATTTATGCAATATAAAAAAAATTGTGAAAAACTGCATTCATTATTCGGTATTCGGCCTTCGGCCAAGAGTTTAAGTTTTATTCGGCTTCGGCCACAAATTTTCATTTCGGTGCGTCCCTATTACCTCTATAGATTCCCCAAATTTTTGTTGAATACACCCTTTCTATCTCCATATCATCAATTCTTATATGACACAGTAAAAATTATATATTTTGTTTTATTTAGGTATATTGATAGTTTATTGGCATCAAACCATTGCTTTAGTATGTGGAGTTCACCAGCGCCACTTAAACACTTTGTCCAAATATAAGTGAATGAGTAATGAGTACATGTCATGTACGGATGTACTTTGTGGACGCCGTCTGCTGCTCCACACGCTGTAAGTCTTTGCTGCCGTCCAGCATTCTGTTTTTGTTTACTTTGCAGCCAGTTCAGTTTTAGCTTTGTTTTGCATAGCCATCATTAAAAGCCTACGGAAATGAAATTGTCTTATTTAAACGAGGATAGCAGGTCCATTCTATGTGTCGTACTTGATCATTTCGCGATATTGCCATATTTTTGCTGAAAGGATTTAGTAGAGAACATCGACGATAAAGTTGGCAACTTTTGGTGGCTAATAAAAAAGCCTTGCCTGTACCGGAAGTAGCAGACGATGTGCGCGTGACGTCACGGGTTGTAGGGCTCCTCACATCTGAACATTGTTTATAATCATAACCTCCAGCAGTGAGAGCGATTCGGACCGAGAAAGCGACGATTTCCACATTAATTTGAGCGAGGATAAAAGATTTGTGGAAGAGGAAAGTTAGAGTGAGGCACTAAAAAAAGAAAAAAGAAAAGGCGACGGGTGTAGGTGGCGACAGTGTGAGCGTTTCAGATGTAATTAGATATGTTTACTAGGATAATTCTGGAAGATCCCTTATCTGCTTATTGTTTTAATAGTATTTTAGTGAGATTGTAAAGACATACCTGAAAGTCGGATGGCTGCGGTGAACGCCAGTGTCTCTTAGAGATGCCAAAGGAGGAGCCAAGATCACAGCTAACTTTTTGACAGCTGCAGGAGGAAGTCGTGTAATCCACTGAAGTCTCCGGTAAGAGCTGACTTAATATCACAATTTTCCCATCCAAAACCTTGCTGGTTGACGTCGAGAAACATGTTCGCTTGACCGATCTGTGTTAAAGCTACACAACAAAGAAACACCGGCTGTGTTTCGGTGCTAAAGGCAGCTGCAATCCACCGCTTTCCACCAACAGCATTCTTCTTTATAGTCTCCATTATTAATTGAACAAATTGCAAAAGATTCAGCAACACGGATGTCCAAATTACAGTGTAATTATGCGATGAAAAGAGACGATTTTTAGCCGTAAGTGGTGCTGGGCTAATATGTCCGATACAACCGGTGACATCACAAACACGCGTCATCATTACGCAAGCTTTTCAACAGGAAACGCCGCGGGAAATTTTAAATTGTAATTTAGTAAACTAAAGCGGCTGTATTGGCATGTGTTGCAATGTTAATATTTCATCATTGATATATAAACTATCAGACTGCGTGGTCGCTAGTAGTGGCTTTCAGTAGGACTTTAAGCTTCAATGCATTTTGGAGAAAAAGTGCACTTTAATTTAGTGTTGTTTTGATATGTCATCTTAGTGACATCATGCACAAAAGTGCACTCATAGCTTGTTTTAAAATGTCTCTGACAATCTCGCTATTTCTGTTTTAAATTGACATGAATGTTTGTACCACTGCTTAATAACTTTTTAATAAATACAGTTTTGATTAATTAACTTAGTTGTGATTTCCCTCTCTGTATGAAAGTTTAAAAGTAGCATTTATTAATGCGGTATGAAGAAGATTGTTTTCACGTAGACACATAGAATCATCATACTGTGTTCATTCAAGGCTAGGCAAAATATGGAGATATATATGGTATATCGTGACATGGCCTAAAAATATTGAGATATTAAAAAAAGGTAATTTCGCCCTAGCGTGATTTCAACAATAATGAAAATAATTGTGAATATTATTTTGGCCTGAATCATGCAGCTCCAGCCTCAATGCATATTTTAGGGACAATAATTGAAATAAGCAATTATGTTTCTGTTTGCCATAATTGTCATAATAAATGTAAGTCATCAACCCTAAAATTACACTTTAGACATGTGCTCATTAATAAAAAAATGTTTATGAAAAAAAATTCAATGTATTTCCTGGCACACAGATCACAGCACCCAGACGCCACCGCTCTCATGTACACTCTTATTGTAGCAGCTGGGTGCACATTTAAAGTTCTTAGCACTCTGTTTTTTGGGGGATATTATTGATTTTTATTACTGACACTCAAATGATCACTGACTGGACTTTGGTTTTTTAGGCTCTGAAAGGCGACACTACATACATAACTGTACACTATAATCATGGGTAAAGTGTTCCCATACAGCATGGGTGTCAAACTCTGGCCCGTGGGCCAAATTTCGCCCGCCGTTTAATTTCATTTGGCCCTTGAGGCAATATCAAATTAACATTAGAGTTGGCCCGCCGGTAACACCACATTCACCGCTAATACTCCTACTTGCCAACCCTCCAATTTTCCCGGGAGACTCCAGAAGTTTAGTGCCCTTCCCTGGGCAACCATTCTCCCGATTTCCACCCGGACAACAATATTGGGAACGTGCTTTAAAGGCACTGTCCTCTACAACATGCCGTCACGTCCTCTTTTCCTCCATATAAACAGCGTGCTGGCCAAGTCACAAAATATATGTGGCATTCACACACACATACTTGGTTAACAGCCATACAGGTCACACTGAGGGTGGCCGTATAAACAACTTTAACATTGTTACAAATATGCGCCACACTGTGAACCCACACCAAACAAGAATGACAAAACACATTTCGGGAGAACACCCACACCGTAACACAACATAAACACAACAGAACAAATACCCAGGACCCTTTGCAGCACTAACTCTTCCGGAAAGCTACAATATACACCCCCCACTACCACCAAACCCCGCCCACCTAATTTTTTGTTTATTTTTGAATGTATTAGCCTGTGGAAAAGTTTATGTTGATATTTACCTCAGAAGGCTGCAAATAGAAAAGAAGCATTAATTTGTTTAATTACATTTTATTTAATATACCACTTTTTTTGTTTGTTTTTTGAAAGTTGATTTTGCACTATTACGTTATATAAGCTCTGCTTGTTCCATGGGAGGAAGTCCGAGTACCCGGAGGGAACCCAAACAGTCATGGGGAGAACATGCAAATTCCACACAGAAAGATCCCGAGCCCGGGATTGAACCCAGGATTACTCAGGACCTTCGTATAGTGAGGCAGATGCACTAACCCCTGTTCCACCGTGCTGCCCTATTTAAGCTTTGCTTGTTCTATATATGCAAAACTTGTTTGGGTCCCTATTAAAAGGTTAATTTGTTCAACCTTGGCCCGCGGCTTTGTTCAGTTTTAAATTTTGGCCCACTCTGTATTTGAGTTTGACACCCCTGCCATACAGGAAACTTAAAAGAAGGAAGAGGGTGTTTTTGGCACTATTGCTAGCCAGGACTCCCGCTAGCCAAAGGCTGTGATGTATTATATTTATTTAAGGAGTGAACACATTACTATGGACGGGTCCATACCTGAACTAAGACATTTTTCATCATCATGTTTTACTAGTTAAAGCTGAAATACACCATATTTGAGGATTTACATTCTACAACATAAGCATGTTTAGAGTGATCACTTGTATTTTGTTTTTGAGACAGGACAAATAGGAAGTGTAGCATCTTCTTTGTTCACTCTCCAAGAAGCAAGCTTACAGGCATTAATACATTGTTGGTCTGGTGGATGTCACAAGAAACCGCAGGGAGTCCTGCACATAAAGCTGGGGTGTCCAAACTTTTTCCACTGAGGGCCGCACACTGAAAAATCAAAGCATGTGGGGGCCAAATTGGTATTTTTTCATTTTCAAAACCAATACAATATACACTTTTTTTTTTTGTTAATTGTTGGGACTCCCTCAAGTTAGGTCTTAAAGGGGAACATTTTCAGCAGACCTATGCAAGCGTCAATATATACCTTGATGGTGCAGAAAAAGACCATGTATTTTTTTTTACGGATTTCCGAACTCTAAATGGGTGAATTTTGGCAAATTAAACGCCTTTCTGTTTATCGCTCTTTTAGCGATGACGTCAGAATGTGACGTCACCGAGGTAACACACCCGCCATTTTCATTTTCACATTACAAACACCGGGTCTCAGCTCTGTTATTTTCCGTTTTTTCGACTATTTTGTGGAACCTTGGAGACATCATGCCTCGTGGGTGTGTTGTCGGAGGGTGTAACAACACTAACAGGGAGGGATTCAAGTTGCACCACTGGCAAGAAATGTGCCGCCAGACCCCCATTGAATGTACCAGAGTGTCTGCACATTTGACCGGCGATGCTAAGACAGACATGGCACAGAGACGTATAGATAACCTGCAGATGCATTTGCAACCATTAAGTCAACCAAATCACAAAAGTGAGTTTTGTGGATGTTGTTGACTTATGTGCTAATCAGACATATTTGGTCACGGCATGACTGCCAGCTAATCGACGCTAACATGCTATGCTAATCGATGCTAACATGCTATTTGCGCTAGCTGTATGTACATTTGAAACTAGATACCCACATTTAATGCGAAACAAACACTTACCAATCGACGGATTTAAGTTGTGCCAGTGTCACAAGATGCGAAAGTCCTGATCGTTTGGTCCGCACATTTTACAGGCGATGCTAATAAGGCAGCCATTCTATGGGCCACTTCATTAGGTACACCCCCGCTATGGCCGAATAGCGTCAATAGCTATTCGCTCAATAGCTTCAGTTTCTTCTTCCTTTTCGTTTTCGCTATCTGCCTCCATACTCCAACCATCTGTTTCAATTCATGCGTAGTCTGTTGAATCGCTTAAGCCGCTGAAATCCGAGTCTGAATCCGAGCTAATGTCGCTATATCTTGCTGTGGTAACCGCCATGTTGTTTACATTGGCAGCACTGTATGACGTCACAGGGAAATGGATAGTGGTTTCGAAGATAGCGAAAATAAGGCACTTTAAAGCTTTTTTTAGGGATATTCCGGGACCGGTAAAATTTTGAAAAAAAATTCAAAAAATACAACAAGCCACTGGGAACTGATTTTTATTGTTTTTAACCCTTTTGAAATTGTGATAATGTTCCCCTTTAAGGACCCAGAAGGGTTTCATTCTTAAACAAGGTTCAAAATAAGTCATATATTATTGTTTTCATAAAACTCTTGAATTGCTAATTCTACGTCATATTTTTTTTTTACTTTTTACGAGCTTTTTGTCGAAACCCTATTTTTTGAGGCAAAATACAAAATACACAATATTTTCCCCAAAAAGTGTAATATTTAATGTGAAGTAATTGGTTCCCTGAATAGGTCAATAATTCATAGCAAAATTGATTTTTTTTTTTTTTGATTTTTTTTTGCAAAGACAGTTATTAAATTCCACTAAAATCCTTAAGATCCAAAACTGCCTCACTCATAAAAAGGTCATGCTTTTTAAAAAATATATATTTTTCATTCAACACTTAAATCTCTATATCAGCTTCAGATAATATGTTTTGTAATTGGTTTAGTATATTTATAATAACAATCAATAGGATAATTAGTATAATTAGTATTAGTATATAATTAGTATGGATTTTTTTTCTTCTAATTTTCATATTTTTCATGTTTTTATGTTTGTTGTATTTATGTCCTTTTTGTCCTTAAATCAATCAATAATTTATAGCAACATTGATTTTTATTCATTATTATTTTTTGAGAAATCCTTAAAAAAATGTGTTATTAGAGTCAACAATGCAACTTTTTCTCATTGCATTTCACCAATTTGCTATTTTATTCCACTTTTCATTGTTTAAAGAGGAACATTATCACAATTTCAAAAGGGTTAAAAACAATAAAAATCAGTTCCCAGTGGCTTGTTGTATTTTTTGAAATTTTTTTCAAAATTTTACCGGTCCCGGAATATCCCTAAATAAAGCTTTAAAGTGCGTTATTTTTGCTATTTTTGAAACCACTATCCATTTTCCTGTGACGTCACACAGTGCTGCCAATGTAAACAAACAATGGGAATACCACAGCAAGATATAGCGACATTAACTCGGATTCAAACTCTGATTTCAGCGGCTTGAGCAATTCAACAGATTACGCATGTATTGAAACAGATGGTTGGAGTACGAAAGTATTGAAGAAGAAACTGAAGCTATTGAGCGAATAGCTATTGACGCTATTCATAGCCATAGCATGGCCGATTAGCTGCGTTAGCATCGCCGGTAAAATGTGCGGACCAAACGATCAAGACTTTCGCATTTTGTGACACTGGAGCAACTTAAATCCATCGATTGGTAAGTGTTTTTTCGCATTAAATGTGGATGGAAGGAAACGTAATATAGTTGCAAATGCATCTGCAGGTTATCCATACATCTCTGTACCATGTCTGCTTTAGCACCGCCGGTAAATAGCATGTTAGCATCGATTAGCTGGCAGTCACACCGCGACCAAATATGTCTGATTAGCACATAAGTCAACATCAACAAAACTCCCCTTTGTGATTTTGTTGACTTTATCATTGCAAATGCATCTACAGGTTATCCATACATCTCTGTGCCATGTCTGTCATCGCCGGTCAAATGTGGAGACACTTTGGCACATTCAATGGGGGTCTGGCGGCAGACACTTTGGCATCTTCAGGCCAGTGGTGCAACTTGAATCCCTCCCTGTTAGTGTTGTTACACCCTCCGACATCACACCGACGAAGCATTATGTCTCCAAGGTTCCAAAAAATAGTCGAAAAAACGGAAAATAACAGAGCTGAGACCCGTGTGTGTAATGTGTAGAAAATGAAAATGGCGGCAGTATTACCTCGGTGACGTCACATTCTGACGTCACCGCCACAAGAGCAACAAACAGAAAGGCGTTTAATTCGCCAAAATTCACCCATTTAGAGTTCGGAAATCGGTTAAAAAATATATGGTCTTTTTTCTGCACCATCAAGGTATATATTGACGCTTACATAGGTCTGCTGATAATGTTCCCCTTTAATAAATATTTATATTTTAGTATTTTTAGAATGATGTGCCCCAGGCCACACTTTGGACACCCCTGACATTAAGCATCAATGTTGTACTCAATTACATGCGGGGGTGGGTGTGTAAAAGGTGTGCAGTGTGCATATTTGAGGGTAAGTAATACTGTCTCCACTATGTCTACTGCAAGTGTGGACTAAACTTGGCAGAGGTGAGCTGACTTCACTCAGAGAAGGTCTTAATGTTTAAAGCTGCAAGGAGAAATCCATTAGTGAGTGAACTTCACCTGTGTGGAGAGCAGCAGCGAGAAACCTGTACACTTACAATGTTGACTTTTGGTAGATTTTTGGAGGACTCGTGAACAAATTAGCTCATGGGTGTAGGGCTAGGCGATATATGGCCTTTTATTAATATCTGGATATTTTTAGGCCATGTCACGATACACCATATACATCTCCATTTTGCCTTAGCCTTGAATGAACACTTGATGCATATAATCTCAGCAGTATGATGATTCTATGTGTCTACATTCAAACATTCTTCTTCATACTGCATTAAAATATGCTACTTTTAAACTTCCATGCAGAGGGAAATCACAACTAAGTCAATTCAGCAAAACTGTATTTATTAAACATTCATGTCATTTCCAAAACAGAAAGTGCAAGATCGTCAGACATTTAAAAAAAAAAGCTATTAGTGCACTTTTGTGCATGATGTCACTAAGATGACGTATCAAAACAACACTAAGTTAAAGTGCACTTTTTGTACAGAACGCCACTTAAACAGTTTAAAAGAAATAATGTGCACTTTTGTGCAAGATGTCACACAAGATATTTCAATAAGTGTCAAATAAAAATGAGCTGCATAATAGAAAATCAAATAGTGTATGTCCTTCGCTTTGTGGTAGGTTCCTGCGGACGTTATCTCCTTCTGTTGTTGACTATTGTTACAATTAGAGATGTCCGATAATTATTGGCCGATAAATGCTTTAAAATGTTACAACGGAAATTAACGGTATCGGTTTCAAAAAGTAAAATGTATAACTTTTTAAAACGGAGTGGTACACGGATGTAAGGAGGCGCACAGAGCGCCAATAAAGGCATTGCCAATGCCTGCCGGCCCAGTCACATAATATCTACGGCTTTCCACACACACACACAAGTGAATGCAGCCATACAGGTCACACGGGTGGCCATATAAACAACTTTAACACTGTTACAAATATGCGCCACACTGTGAACCCACACCAAACAAGAATGACAAACACATCTTCAGGAGAACATACGCACCGTAACCCAACACAAACACAAAAGAACAAATAACCTGTACCCCTTGCAGCACTAACTCTTCCACCTTAACCCCGCCCACCTCAACCTACTCATGCTCTTTCGGGGAGAGCATGTCCCAAATTCCAAACTGCTGTTTTGAGGCATGTTAAAAAAAATAATGCACTTTGTGACTTCAATAATAAATATGGCAGTGCCATGTTGGCATTTTTGTCCATAACTTGAGTTGATTTATTTAGGAAAACCTTGTTACATTGTTTAATGCATCCAGCGGTGCATCACAACAAAATTAGGCATAATAATGTGTTCATTCCACCACTGTATACCATATTTCCTTGAATTGCCGCCGGGTATATAGTATGCGCCTGCCTAGAATTACTGCCGGGTCAAACTTGTTTCGCAAAATAATTAGCGCATGCTTAGCATTACCGCCGGCTCAGGATTAACGCCGGGTCAAACTCGTTTCGCAAAAATAATATTTTTATTAGCGCATGTCTAGAATTTCCGCCGGGTCAAACTCGTTTTGACAAATAATTAGCATATGTCTAGAATTTCCGTCGGGTCAAACTCTTCACGTCACGAGTGACACTTCACCTGTCATCATTTTCAAAATGGAGGAGGCTGATTTCAATCATTTCAAATCACATAAAGGGAAGAAGATTAAGAGCTATTCAGTAGGATTTAAGGTCCTAGCTATTGAATATGCTAAAAAGAACAGTAAGCAGCTATTTTTTTTAATATACCGTAGCTGCGTGTGTCAAATATGAGTCATTAAATGACTCCCGCCTCCTGGCGGTAGAGGGCGCTAGTGATCCTTTTTGCGACTACTCGGCTGCAGAAGAAGTGACAACAAGCAGCAAGAGTGAGCAGCGATCCTTTATTTTTTCCTCTCGCTTGCACTTTTAACATGGAGGATTACATATGTAAAATAAAACAGTTTTCTAAACTGGACTTTCAATGGAAGCAGGAGGTAATAAAGGAAGATCTCCATCGAGACAGAGAGACATTTAAAACTGAAGAAAGATAAGGAAGACTTCTATAAACAAGTTATCGATGCTTTTGATCAGAAGGAGCTACGCATGGACTTCATTTACAAGTAAAGGTAAGACCATGATAACGTTTTTTTATTAAATGTGCTTTTCATGACGGTATCCTTACATCACACTCAAATTTATAAGCGCAGGCCTAAATTTACCGCATGCCTTTGGTAAGCGACGGAGTGAGAAGAGGTTTTAAATTAATTAGCGCCCCGGAGGCAATTGAAGGAAATACGGTATATCGAAATCGGTAATAAAGAGTTGGACATTATCGTATATCAGCAAAAAAGCCATTATCGGACATCGCTACTCACAATGCATTGTTATCACTTTGCTACACTTTCAAGTCGTATAGTAGCAATTTTGTGAAGTTAAGGGGAAAAAAAGTAAGACTTGCATAGAAAAATTTGTGACTACGACAGTTTTCAAAGAGATGTTTTGTTCAGCAGCCAACTCTAACTTTCAAAATAAGAAAGATCAACCGCAAAGGTACTATCTTTGAACTGAAATGGCAGCGACACATCAGCGTGACTGAACTTCACAGATAAAAATAACCATTAGCCGAGTCTCTCTTGACATGATTGATTAGTTTATACTAGACCCGCATGAAGCTCGTATTGTCTCCTGAGAGCCAACGCCAGGGTGTTGGCTCAGGAAGTCAGACAAAGGAAGCGCAACCATAATACTCGACTCGCTTCCTGTCCGGTATTGCAATAACACTGCTGTGCATTTTTTGAAGACATTCTTCCCATTTCATATTTGCTGACAAGCGGTTTTCCCTCTCGCGTGCACAAGTCAGATCTAAAAGATGACATCCTGTATGTTGACATCCACCATGAACTTCACTGGAGCCTAAAGGGGCCACTGGCGAGTCTGTGGAGCAGACAAGCCCAGACTAGAAAAAAAAAACAGAACGCGTGGAGTTGAACCGCTTGGCTTGCGGCTATTCAGGTGTGGGATGAATGTTAATGTAGTGTAAAAGGCCTACTGAAATGAGATGTTCTTATTCAAACGGGGATAGCAGGTCCATTCTATGTGTCATACTTGATCGTTTTGCGATATTGCCATATTTTTGCTGAAGGGATTTAGTAGAGAACATCGACGATGAAGTCCGCAACTTTTGGTCGCTAATAAAAAAGCCTTGCCTGTACCGGAAGTAGCAGACGATGTGCGCGTGACGTCACAGGTTGTGGAGCTCCTCACATCTGAACATTGTTTACAATCATGGCCACCAGCAGCGAGAGCGATTCGAACTGAGAAAGCGACAATTTCCCCATTAATTTGAGCGAGGATAAAAGATTTGTGGATGAGGAAAGTGAGAGTGAAGGACTAGAAAAAAAAAAACTAGACGGCAGAGCGATTAGGATGTTATTAGACAAATTTACTAGGATAATTCTGGAAAATCCCTTGTCTGCTTATTGTGTTACTAGTGTTTTAGTGAGATTATATGGTCGTACCTGTACAACCTGAAAGTCGGCCCCCACCTTTCTTCAGCACCAGTCGACGGGTGGTGACGATGCCCGTCTCTGCCCTTTGCAAGGGACCCTCTTCGAAACACGATCTTTCGAAATGATCGCTGCATGATACACTGTACTTTGTGTGTGTGGTCCAATCCAAATGTGTTCGCTTGACATCTCTGTTCCATAGTAAAGCTTGACCGTCATTTTTCGGGAATGTAAACAATGAAACACCGGCTGTGTTTGTGTTGCTAAAGCCGGCCGCAATACACCGCTTCCCACCTACAGCTTTCTTCTTTGATGTCTCCATTGTTCATTGAATAAATTGCAAAAGATTCAGCAACACAGATGTACGGAATACTGTGGAATTTCACGATGAAAACAGACGACTTAATAGCTGGGAACGATGCTGGAATAAAATGTCCTCTACAGTCCGTGACGTCACGCGCACGCGTCATCATACCGAGACGTTTCAGCAGGATATTTCGGCGTGCAATTTACTTAGTAAACTAAAGCGGCCGTATTGGCATGTGTTGCAATGTTAATATTTCATCATTGATATATAAACTATCAGACTGCGTGGTCACCAGTAGTGGCTTTCAGTAGGCCTTTAACATCTCTGAATGTTATTTTAATTTCATATTACTTCGCATTTAATCAGAGCTGACAGAAAAGTAACAAAATACCGATATGTATTTTGTGTGTTTCGATATAAACACAGGTTCACGGTATTGTAGGTTGTTAGCAGCAATATGGCGCAAATCCTAGTATTTCTATATCAAAATGTTATTATTATCCAGAGCTGTGTGTCATACAAAGTCGTGAAGATATTTCCAGCCCGAGCAGGCATCCTGTTGTTGTTCTTTGAATCAACAGTGCCTCTGCTGGCATTTAATTTTGATCAACTGCTTAAAAAACATGATTACAATATTTTTCTAACCATAGGACACAACGGATTATAAGACGCACTGCCGATGAGGGGATCTATTCAGGTCTATAGTCCTACAAAAGGTGTAACGGATTACAAGGCACATTAAAGGGGTCGTAATATCATTTTTTAAAATATTTATATTTTAAAAACTTCCTTGTGGTCTACATGAGTGTTTTCCAACCACTGTGCATTGAGTGTCGGTGCTGTCGATAGCTCGGCAGAGTAACCATGTAATACTCTTCCACATCAGTAGGTGGCGGCCGCTAGCTCATTGCTTTGTAGATGTCGGAAACAGCGGGGGGCAGTATGCAGGTAAAAAAGGTGTCTAATGCTTAAACCAAAAATAAACAAAAGGTGAGTGCCCCTAAGAAAAGGCATTAAAGTATAGGGAAGGCTATGCAGAACAAAACAAAGTAAACAAAAACAGAATGCTGGACGACAGCAAAGACTTACGGTGGAGCAAAGACAATGTACATCCGAACATGACATGACAATAAATAATGTCCCCACAAAGAAGGATAAAAACAACTGAAATATTCTTGATTGCTAAAACAAAGTAGATGCAGGAAATATCGCTCAAAGGAAGACATGAAACTGTAACGAGAAAATACCAAAAAAAGAGAAAAAGCCAAATAGGAGCGCAAGACAAGAAGTAAAACACTACACAGGAAAACAGTAATAAGTCAGGGCGTGATGTGACAGTACATCTACTTTGAGACAAGAGCTATGGTGATGCATGCTTGGTTATGTTTTAAAGTCATATCCAACAATTGTGACAACGACTTTTTACTGTTAACTGAGTTTTGTTTTCTGGTGGTGGGCCTCCGAATTTTTTTCAACGCAAAAAATGTGCCTCAGCTCAAAAAAGGTTGAAAAACACTGGTCTACATAACATGTGATGGTGGGTATTTGGTTCAAATGTTGCTTAGATGATGTTTTACAGACTATCTTTCAGGATGCACAGTTTTGAGGAAGGGTCTTTTTCACGTAGCTCCACTTTGACAGCGTCATCTTTGTTTTACCGGTTTAGCGTGCCAAGGACCGGAGTCCAAGGAGAAGTGTGAGTTTGACCAAATGAAAAACAAAGCAGTATCTCTTCATCCTTGAGTCACTAGTGCTCAAGAACATTGTGTCCTGTAGAAAACGGTCAGAGAGGAACTCTCTAAAAATAACTAGTTCCGCGGGTGAATTATGTAAACCCCACTATGCCAGTACTTTTTAGCGCCTCCATAGCGTATTTACTGACAGATATATTGCAACTATAAGCTACTTTATATTAGAAATGGCAACAGCAAGGATGAACACAACAAGAGGATTAACAAAAATAAGTTTATTGACGACGGCCTCGGCGCAAAATTTTCGGTACTTTTGCAGATCACAAACACACATCCGCAGTGGGTAAGTTAAGTTATTTTTGCAAATTATTGCAAAACAAGACATCCATCCATTTTCTTCCGCTTATCTGAGGTCGGGTCATGGGGGCCACTTCAGGATTCCGGGGGATCCTGAAGCGTTCCTAGGCCAGCCGGGAGACATAGTCTTCCCGAAGTGTCCTGGGTCTTCCTCTTGGCCTCCTGCAGGCCGGACGTGTCCGAAACACCTCCCTGGGGGAGGCATTCAGGTGGCACCTTGACCAGATGCCCGAACCACCACATCTGGCTCCTCTCCATGGGGAGGAGCAGCAGCTTTACTTCGAGCTTTCTCCCGGACGACAGAGCTTCTCACCCTATCTCTAAGGGAGAGACCCGCCACCCGGCGGAGGAAACTAATTTCGGTTGCTCGTACCCGTGATCTTGTTCTTTCAGTCATAACCCAAAACTCATGACCATAGGTGAGGATGGGGATGTAGATCGACGGTGAGCAAGACTCCTAGGTACTTGAACTCCTCCACTTGGGGCAGGGTCTCCTCCCCAACCCGGAGAACCTTGGACTTGGAAGTGCTGATTCTCATCCCAGTCGATCCAGTGAGAGCTGAAGATCCTGGCCAGATGAAGCTATCAGGACCACATAATTTGCAAAAAGCAGAGACCTAATCCTGCAGCCACCAAACCAGATCCCCTCAACACCTTGACTGCGCCTACAAATTCTGTCCATAAAAGTTATGAACAGAATGGGTGACAAAGGGCAGCCTTGGCGGAGTCCAACCCTCACTGGAAACGTGTCCGAATTACTCTGACTGATCATACAGGGAGCGGACTGCCTCAATCAGACAGTCCGATACCCCATACTCTGAGCACTCCCCACAGGACTTCCCGTTGGACACGGTCCAATGCCTTCTCCAAGTCCACAAAGCACATGTAGACTGGTTGGGCAAACTCCCATGCACCCTCAAGGACCCTGCTGAGAGTATAGAGCTGGTCTACAAACAAGATAATGCCAGATAATGTCTGCTAATAGTTTTTTGAACGAATGAGTCATTTTGGGGTCCTTACACACACCCCATAATACCCAGTTGTTGAAATACAGGACGTCTGGCTACTTGAGCCATGATGTGCCGATAGTCCATTAAGCAGTGAGGCTTTGTAGCTTATCAAAGTCGTACTAAATCATTCATTCAATCATAGATTTTGACAGATTTTTGAGCTCTCTGAGTAATGTTCTTTATACTCAATAAAACATTGTGTTCGACTTTCTTGCTATTGTCATCTTGCAGTCCACACGTATCTCTTATGTGTAACTGCCATTTACCGGCCACATTCACACCACGTACCGAATAAAATTGCTTCGAGGTCAGTAAGCACAACCTGAATTAATACTTACAATAATTAGGCGCACCGGGTTATACAGTGCACTGTAGATTTTTGAGAAAATGAAAGGATTTTAAGTGCGCCATACACAGTCCGAGATAAATGGTACTCAAAATCTGCCAAATTATGTGTCAATTAACCGATTATCTGTAGACTACTATCAAAATATTAGACTACTATCAGAATGACTTTAAAAGCCTTATAATGAATGCAACACATGACTTTAAAAGTATTATATATGCCTTATAATGAATGCAACACATGACTTTAAAAGTATTATATATGCCTTATAATGAATGCAACACATGATGTAAGTGTCTAGACTACTATCAAAATGACTTTAAAAGTATTATATAAGTGTTATAATGAAGGCAACACATGATGTAAGTGTCTATATTAGCTATATTAGCCTACTATCAAAAGGACCATGTGTCGCAGGCTGAAGCAATGAAATCCAATATTTATTCTACACATTTTTACAATATTAGAAACCATTAGTAAATCAGAGGTTACTAAGAAGGTGAGATAACTCCTAGAAATGACTGGCTTTTAATGGCCAAAGGTATAGATTTGTGTGTCCAAGTTAAAGGAAACAACAGGCTGTCTGCTTTATTTAGATTTATTACAATCTGTGGCAAGCTCGGTAATGTTTGCTGTGGTCAGGAACAAAATGGCGCACAAACAACTATGAGAAATGCAGCCAATATTGCATCCAGATAATGTGCCATGAGACATGTAAATATAAATTATATACCAGGGGTCTCAAACTCAATTTACCTGGGGGCCACTGGATGCAGAAACTGGGTGAGGCTGGGCCGCGAGAAAAGATTTCTTAAAAAAATCTAACATGCACTTTTTAATGAATTCACCTTCTTTGAATGGCTTTCCCGCCCTAGCAACATACTTGCCAACTCTCGCGATCTTTGCGGGAAACACCCGAATATCAGTGCCCCTCCCGACCGGGCTACAATTGGGGGTGGGGTTGGGGGGGGGGGGTGTATATTGTAGCCTGGAAGAGTTAGGGCTGCATTGGATTCTGGGTATTTGTTCTGTTGTGTTTATGTTGTGTTACTGTGTGAATGTTTGGTGTGGGTTCACAGTGTGGCGCATATTTGTAACAGTGTTAAAGTTGTTTATACAGCCACCCTCAGTGTGACCTGTGTGGCTGTTGATCAACTATGTCTTGCGTCTTCAGAAGTGGCCGGGCTGACACGCTGTTTGTACAGGCTGTAGAGGACGCTGAAGACAGTGCCTCCACGATGAACCCTTAATGTTGTTGTTAGGGCGAAATCCGGGAGAATGATTACCCCTGGAGGGGCACCGAGAATTGGGAGTCTCCCGGAAAAATCGAGTTTATGAGTAAGACGCTGTAAAGCGTCATTCGTTAAAAAAAAAACCCAGGCTGCACCACCATTGAATTTTCATATTAAGGTGCGGGCCGCAAAATAACATCTCGCGGGCCGCGTGTTTCAGACCCCTGTTATATACAAAGAGGATAAAATTTAAGGAAATTAAATGAGCTCAAATATACCTACAAACAAGGCGTAATGATGCAATATGTACATACAGCTAGACTAAATTGCATGTTAGCATTGATTAGCTTGCAGGTATGCTCTGACCAATTATGACTGATTGGCGCCCCAACATGTCGATAACATCAACAAAACTCAAGTATGTGCATTCACGCACAGTATAAAACGTTTGGTGGACAAAATGAGACAAAGAAGGAGTGGAAGATTTTATATGTAAACAAACGGTTGCGTTCGTTTGTATTTTACCCCCACCATCTTTTTCAATTTTCAATCCTTTTTTAAAAATACTCCAGGGAGCCACGGTTTGCTGACCCCCCGGACTAGAGAAAGTGATAGAAAGCTGTTCTTTAACTAGTAACCTGCTCAGTGGCCTAGTGGTTAGAGTGTATGCCCTGAGATCAGTAGGCCGTGAGTTCAAACACCTGGCCGAGTCATACCAAAGACTATAAAAATGGGACCCATTAAGCAGGCACTGAATTGATTAACGTGGACCCCAACTTAAACAAGTTGAAAAATATGTACTGTACTGCGCAATCTACTAATACAAGTTTCAATCAAACTCAGCATCAAGGGTTGGAATTGGGGGTTAAATCCCCAAAAATGATTCCCGGGCGCAGACACTGCTGCTGCCCATTGCTCCCCTCACCTCCCAGTAGGTGGAACACGGCGCTGGGTCAAATGCAGAAGACAAATTTCACCACACCTAGTGTGTGTGTGACAATCATTGGTACTTTAACTTAACTTTAACTTTAACACAGCGCCCCCCGCAACCCCAAAGGGAATAAGCTGTAGGAAATGGATGGAAGGATGGACTAACACCCTTTAGTCGGTTTTTATCCAAACTTGAATACCGTATTTCCTTGAATTGCCGCCGGGTATATAGTATGCGCCTGCCTAAAATTACAAAATAATTAGCGCATGCTTAGCATTACCGCCGGCTCAGAATTAACGGCGGGTCAAACTTGTTTTGCAAAATATTATTTTTATTAGCGTATGTCTAGAATTTCCGCCAGGTCAAACTCGTCACGTCACGAGTGACACTTCACCTGTCATCATTTTCAAAATGGAGGAGGCTGATTTCAATCATTTCAAATCGCATAAAGGGAAGAAGATTAAGAGCTATTCAGTAGGATTTAAGGTCCAAGCTATTGAATATGCTAAAAAGAACAGTAAGCAGCTATGTTTTATTGATATACTGTAGCTGCGTGTGTCAAATATGAGTCATTAAATGACTCCCGCCTCCTGGTGGTAGAGGGCGCTAGTGATCCTTCTTGCGACTACTCGGCTGCAGAAGAAGTGACAACAAGCAGCAAGTTTATTTTTTCCTCTCGCTTGCACTTTTAACATGGAGGATTACATATGTAAAATAAAACAGTTTTCTAAACTGGACTTTCAATGGAAGCAGGAGGTAATAAAGGAAGATCTCCATCGAGACAGAGAGACTTTTATAACTGAAAAAAGATAAGGAAGACTTCTATAAACAAGTTATTGATGCTTTTGATCAGAAGGAGCTGCGCATGGACTTCATTTATAAGTAAAGGTAAGACCAAAATAATGTTTTATTTTATTAAATGTGCTTTTCATGATGGTATCCTTACATCACACTCAAATGTATAAACACAGGCCTAACCGCATGTCTTTGGTAAGCGCCGGAGTGAGAAGAGGTTTTAAATTAATTAGTGCCCTGGCGGCAATTTAAGGAAATACGGTAAGCGGTAGAAAATGGATGGATGGATGGACTAACACCCTTTAGTCTGTTTTTATCCAAAGTTGAATAATTCATTCTCTCCCCTGCTGCAGTTCACTTGATATTTTGGTTAGAGTTTGAAAAGGAAGCAAATCAATGGAAAACAGAGTATGGACATGAATGCACCCTAAACAAATTCCTATTGAAGTTTGTTCACTGGGCCTCTCACGTCTCCACAATCCTTGCTCCTTTCAACCGTACATATGGAGAGAGGGAGGGGGGGGGGCTATTTAGCACAAATCAATCAAGACTTCCTTACTCTTTCTTTCTCTGATTAGGACTTCTCTTCCAGAGAAGTCTAAATGTCACCCCCGAGGACCAATATCTGCCCCCCAAAGTCCACAAGGGGTCTAAATCCAGTAAACAAAGGAGACAGGGGGGTAAAAGGAGAGGAATGCAGGGGGTCTCTTGGATAGTGGGGGGGGGTTCTAAACATTCCCATTTCCACAGAACGCTTATTCATACTCCTCTCAGAGGCAAAAATATGGTTACTAATCACAGTAGATGTATTTAAAGTGACACTTAGGTCAAGGTTTGAATTACTATATAATGCATAACTTTGTACAGCTTAGGACAGGGGTCAGCAACCCTAATGGCTCCCTGGACCTCTATTAGTGATGCGGAAAAATGGAAAAATATATTTTAATATATTTTCTGTGGGAGAACAAACCTTCCTAATTGTAAGAAATCCCACTGTTTGTATTAAACATCCCTCACTGATGAAAGTATTTGGCAAGCACCGCTTTGTCCTACTAATTTCAGCGATCCTTGAACTCATCGTAGTTTGTTTGCATGTACAACTTTCTCCGACGCTGCCACAGAACGACACATTTTAAAGCCACTCCTTTGTCTCATTCTGTCCACCAAATGTTGTATGCTGTGCGTGAATGCACAGAAGGTGTGCTTTGTTGATTTGCTGGAGTTCTTTTATCAGGCATATTTTGTCGATCCATGACTGCAAGCTAATCGATGCTAACATGCTATTTAGCCTAGCTGTATGTACTTATTGCACCATTATAACAATATTTGGCTCATTTAATTTCCTTTATTTGTGTCCTCTGTGAATTTAATATATATTTGCATGTCTCACGACACATTATCTGTATGTAATATTGGCTGCATTTCTCATAGTTGTTTGTGCGCCCATGTTGTTCCAGACCACAGCAAATGTTACACAGCTTGCAAAGATTGTATTAAATCCATTAGAAGAAGACAGCCTGCTGTTTCCTTTAACTTGGACACACACATTTATACCAAAGGCGATTCTGAGAGATTAATTCACATAAGAGATACGTGTTGACTTATATGATGGCGATCACACATAAGAGATATGTGTAGACTGCAATATGATGGCAGTCACACATAAGGGATACGAGTAGACTGCAATATGATGGCAGTCACACATAAATAAGAGATACGTGTAGACTGCAATATGATGGCAGTCACACATAAGAAATATGTGTAGACTGATGTATGATGGCAGTCACACTTAAAGGGGAACATTATCACAATTTCAGAAGGCTTAAAACCAATAAAAATCAGTTCCCAGTGGCTTATTGACACAGATGCAACTTGAATCCGTCGATTGGTATGTGTTTGTTTGGCATTAAATGTGGGTGGAGGGAAAGGTTGGATGCAAATATAGCTACAAATGAGGCATAACGTTGCAATATGTACATACAGCTAGCCTAAGTAGCATGTTAGCATCGATTAGCATGCCGTGCCAATTGATGCACACTCCACGTAAATCAACTTGAATCCGTCCCTGATCATGTTGTTACACCTTCCGACAACACACCGACGAGGCATGATGTCTCCAAGGTACGGAAAACAGTCGAAAAAACGGAAAATAACAGAGCTGATTTGACTCGTTTGTAATTTGTTTGAGTAAATGGCGGATTGATTACCTATGTAATCGCTCCGAGAGCGAATAATAGAAAGGCGTTTAATTCGCCAAAATTCACCCATTTAGAGTTCGGAAATCGGTTAGAAAAAATATATGGTCTTTTTTCTGCAACATCAAGGTATATATTGACGCTTACATAGGTCTGCTGATAATGTTCCCCTTTAAGAGATATGTGTATACTGCAATATGATGGCAGTCACACATAAGAGATACATGTTGATTGTAATATGATGGCAGTCACACATAAGAGATACATGTTGACTGTAATATGATGGCAGTCACACATAAGAGATACGTGTAGACTGATACATGGTGGCAGTCACACATAAGAGATACGTGTAGACTGATATATGGTGGCAGTCACACATAAGAGATACGTGTAGACTGATATATGGTGGCAGTCACACATAAGAGATACGTGTAGACTGATATATGGTGGCAGTCACACATAAGAGATATGTGTAGACTGATATATGGTGGCAGTCACACATAAGAGATATGTGTAGACTGCAATATGATGGCAGTCACACATAAGAGATACGTGTAGACTGATATATGGTGGCAGTCACACATAAGAGATATGTGTAGACTGATATATGGTGGCAGTCACACATAAGAGATATGTGTAGACTGATATATGGTGGCAGTCACACATAAGAGATACGTGTAGACTGATATATGGTGGCAGTCACACATAAGAGATATGTGTAGACTGATATATGGTGGCAGTCACACATAAGAGATATGTGTAGACTGATATATGGTGGCAGTCACACATAAGAGGTATGTGTAGACTGCAATATGATGGCAGTCACACATAACAGACACGAGTAGACTGCAATATGATGGCAGTCACACATAAATAAGAGATACATGTAGACTGCAATATGATGGCAGTCACACATAAGAGATACGTGTAGACTGCAATACGATGGCAGTCACACATAAGAGATACATGTAGGCTCCAATATGATGGCAGTCACACATAAGAGATATGTGTCAACTGCAATATGATGACAATATGACTCAAGACCTTTCAAAATCGCATTGAAGACCTTTTATGAGATTTTAGGAGCGTTTTAGACATTTTAAGGTCTTAAATTCAAATTATTGGATTTAATACTTATTTTTAGACTTTGTAAGACACCGCTGATACCCTGGAAAGCGCAATGGAAGCCAAACCAACAAAACTCAATGACGAATTGGTGGCAAAAAGAGGACAAGTTGCTGCTAGCGACTTGCACACGCGTATCCTTTGCTATCAGAGACTGTGTTGAAATGTGACAAAATAGTGAGATGACTTCAGAGCCACAACGCCGTGGAAAGAATAACACACAGAGTTGTTGTCCAAAGGCACAGTCTATGACAAGAAGTCCCGCAGACACCGGGAAATTACAGATTCCATCTCTAAATTCATACGTTGACATGACCCTGGTGTACACTGTTGAAAAGGGCAGGAACTAACAATAGAATTGTCCTCTTTACATGTTTTATGAATACAAGTTGAAAAGATAAGTGAAATTGCCATTTTTTGTATGCATTTATAACTTTTAAGAAATACTATATTGTAATATGTATTGTGAATGTTATTAACATTTGTGTCCATATTGCACAGCACAAAGACGTCTCCTTTTGTCTCTTATGTTACAATCAAGGGTGTCCACCACATGGAGAAAAATCTACTCCCAAGTGGTAAAATCACGCCATGATAACTTAAAAATAAAGACAACTTCAAATTAGGGCTGGGCGTTCTTTCGATACACTCGCTATATCGCGGGTTTGTCTCTGTGCAATATAGAAAATGACTGTGGAGAGCCGGAGCCGACGGTCCGACAGAGCGGCAGGGCACGCAGAAGCCTGGCCCAAGATGGCGGCGAGGAGGCGGAGAATTCGAGCGAGCGGCGAGGCGGGGCGTGCCGGGAGCGACGCCACAAGCGAGATCAGATGCGTGGATTGCGCACATGGACACAATTGACGTATCTCCTCTCAATGTATAAAAAGGAAGAAGGGGGAGAGAACATGGCGGAAGGAGTTGGAGAGCCTGCAGCAGTACATGAAGAGGGGAAGCGACAGAGCAAGACGCAAAGGACGACGGGGGCGGCTGAAAGCGACCAAAGAGCGAGCAGTGGAGGAGCTGAGAAGCGACCCGATAAGAGACTGAGGTTTATTTGAAAAAATAAACAAAAGTCAAACCTGATCAATCATGTCCTTCCTTGGTGGTCCATGGAACCGGCACGACAGCAAGAGGCTGTCACAATGACTATATGGTGATATTGGAGTATACATTCTCACGCAGTTGCTTTTAGCTGTGGGCATTACACTACAGGCTTTCCTCACTCTTTCAAAAAATGCTCAATCTTTCACAAGAAAGGATGGGGCGAGGTACACCCCTTTGTCCACAACTGCGTGAGCAAATAGTCAAACAGTTTAAGAACAACCTTTCTCAAAGTGCAATTGTAAGAAATTTAGGGATTTCAACATCTACGCTCCATAATATCATCAAAAGGTTCAGAGAATCTGGAGAAATCACTCCACGTAAGCGGCATGGCCAGAAACCAAGAATGACCGTGACCTTCGATCCCTCAGACGGCACTGTATCAAAAACCGACATCAATTTCTAAAGGATATCACCACATGGGCTCAGGAACACTCCAGGAACACCACTGTCACTAAATACAGTTGGTCGCTACATCTGTAAGTGCAAGTTAAAGCTCTACTAATCAAAGTGAAATCCATTTATCAACAACATCCAGAAATGCCTTCAGCTTCTCTGGGCCCGAGATCATCTAAGATGGACTGATGCAAAGTGGAAAAGTGTTCTGTGGTCTGACGAGTCCACATTTCAAATTGTTTTTGGAAATATTCCACATCGTGTCATCCGGACCAAGGGGGAAGCGAACCATCCAGACTGTTATCGACGCAAAGTTCAAAAGCTAGCATGTGTGATGGTATGGGGGTGCATTAGTGCCCAAGGCATGGGTAACTTACACATCTGTGAAGGCACCATTAATGCTGAAAGGTACATACAGCTTTTGGAACAACATATGCTGCCATCTCAGCGGAGACCCCGGACTGTTGAAGGACTGAAGCTCTACATAAAACAAGAATGGGAAATAATTCCACTTTCAAAGCTTCAACAATTAGTTTCCTCAGTTCCCAAACGTTTATTGAGTGTCTATAAAGGCTTACTGAAAGCCACTACTAGCCACCACACAGTCTGATAGTTTATATATCAATGATGAAATATTAACCTTGCAACACATGCCAATATGGCCTTTTGAGTTAACTAAATTGCAATTTAAAATTTCCCGGGACTTTCTTCTTGAAAACGTTGCGTAATGATGACGTGTATGCAAGACGTCACGGGCTGTTAGGAAATATGAGCACTGCGAACACACACAGCTAAAAGTCGTCTGCTTTAACGGCATAATTACACAGTATTTTGGACATCTGTGTTGCTGAATCTTTTGCAATTTGTTCAATTAATATTGGAGAAGTCAAAGAAGAAAGATGTAGTTGGGAAGCTTTAGCCTTTAGCCACACAAACACACGGTGATTCCTTGTTTAAAATTCCCGGAGGTGAAACTTTACTATGGATCAGAGCGGTCAAGCGAACATGGATCCCGACCGAATGTCAAACAGCAGGTTTCGATTAGAAAATTGGGGTAAAAAGTCGCTTTTTACTGGAGATCAGCTGAGCTTGCGCCGTCCATAAAGCTGCCGTCGACTCCCCTGAGACACTGGCCTCAAGACACCCGTGGACACACACCTCCGACTATCAGGTACTGTTAAACTCACTAAAACACTAGCAACACAATATAAAGATAAGGGAATTCCCAGATTTATCCTAGTAAATGTGTGTAAAAACATCAGAATCCGTCCCAATGCAATCGCATTTTTTTTTTACTTTTTTTTTCTTTTTCTAGTCCTTCGCTATCGATATCTTCAAATACGAATCTTTCAACCTCGCTCAAATTAATGGGGAAATTGTCATTTTCTCGGTCCGAATAGCTCTTTTTGTTGGAGGCTCCCATTAAACACAATGTGAATATGTGAGGATTCATCAACATGTGACGTCATTGTCTGCGACTTCCGGTAAAGGCAGGGCTTTTCTGTTAGCGACCAAAAGTTGCAAACTTTATCGTCTATGTTCTCTACTAAATCCTTTCAGCAAAAATATGGCAATATCGCGAAATGATCAAGTATGACACATAGAATGGACCTGCTATCCCCGTTTAAATAAGAAAATCTCATTTCAGTAGGCCTTTAAAAGAAAAGATGATGCAAAAATGTGAACATGTCCTTTCTCAACTACTTTGGCACGTGTTGCAGCCATGAAATTCAAAGTTATTATTTTTTTTTTTTTTTAAAGTAAGTTTATGAGTTTGAACATCAAATATCTCGTCTTTGTAGCACAGGGGTAGGGAACCTATGGCTCTCGAGCCAGATGCGGCTCTTTTGATGACTGCATCTGGCTCCCAGATAAATCTTAGTTGACATTTCTACATTATATCCGCTGGTAATCCGTCAGGTTCAAACACTGATGACATCTATTAAACAGACGAGAAGCAAGGAATCATGCAGAGACAGAGTTCAATTTGGCTCAATTGAGGAGACATGTGTTTTGGGCTGTATTCTAGTTACAGATCCAAACTACGTTCTAATTGTCCAGCCTGTGTGCTTCCTCTATTTATTTGGGAGGTCCCTGTTTACATCACTGAAGCTGTCGCCGAGGTAATCTCGACAACTCCAGTTAGACACAATATATGACTACAAAAATGCATACGTGTTGACGCTGGTGATATCGCCTTGTCTCTCTGCTCTGTCTGCGTCACGGCGGTGTCCGGCCTTGGCAGTCAGCAGGCCGTTCTTGGACACTGATACCAGACTAGCTTGCAATCTTTTGGATTGCCAGTTTTGCACAGACAAAGAAAAATACCACTTCAGCACAATTGACAATAATTATAGCAAAGGCCCTTAAGCATAAAAGTTGTGTGATAATATATGCATAATTTTCTACCATACCTGTTCATGAAGTTGCATTAATGGTAAGAAGTATTTTAATCATTATGGGTTAACCTCAGAATAAAAAATCTTATTAAAAAGAATAAGAGACTTATACTTTAGAAATGTTGGTGTTACTTTTGTTGTATTTGGCGTTAAAAAATATTATATGGCTCTTACGGATATACATTTTAAAATATTTAGCTTTCATGGCTCTCTCAGCCAAAAAGGTTCCTGACCCCTGTTGTAGCACATTCAATTGAATAGTGATTTTTTTTTTATATATTTATATAGCGCTTTTCTCTAGTGACTCAAAGCGCTTTACATAGTGAAACCCAATATCTAAGTTACATTTAAAGCAGTGTGGGTGGCACTGGGAGCAGGTGGGTAAAGCGTCTTGCCCAAGGACACAACGGCAGTGACTAGGATGGCGGAAGCGGGAATTGAACCTGCAACCCGCACGTTGCTGGCACGGCCACTCTACCAACCGAGCTATACCGCCCCAATATGGGTTGAAAAGGATTTGCAAACCATTGTATTCTGTTTATATTTACATCCAACACCATTTCCCAACTCCTATGGAAACGGGGTTTGTAAATAAATATATTATTTATAAAGCAAGATCAAGTATCATTGGCAGGCATTTGGCAATATGGTCAGCCTACTGTAAAAAAAAAAACCATTGTATGTATTAAAGTGTAACCTGAATTATAAGCGCAACAACGTTGAAATTGTATATAAAGTTAAGGCAGGGACTTACCGGGCTTGCTGACACTCTGGTAGTAGAGCAGCAGCACCGCGAGAGAGCAGAGGCACGTCGCCAGAAACAGGCGCCCTCCTCGGGGCATCTTCATGGTGACGCCCCGCCAGCCGGCTCTGCTCCCGGCGGCGGCGGCGGCGGTGGAGCCTCCTCCGGCCATGCGACCCCTCGCCGCTGACCTCCTCCGGCCCGGCTCATACAAACCCGGCGCGACTCGCCGCGAAAGCACCGGCAGTCTTTCCGTACGCGAAGCGGGGCGAAGAGCGGCTGTCGGCGGCCATGAGAAGCAAGTGTGAGCCCCGCTTTTGAACCGTCACTGACATGGGGGACTCACTGACGATGTGCGCCGCTGACAAGTCGTCAAGATGAGTCACTTCCACGGAACACATTCGCCACAAAAAGCGGCAATAAAGCCACGAAGGTGCCGCAAAGTCCGACTTTTACCGACAACTTCTTGGCCAAATATGGACGGGGCTGCAGGCGATGACGTCACACGGACGCCCCACAACTCCCACCCCCACCTCATGGAAACTTTTTTCATGTATTACTTTTTCATTATAAAGCTCCAAAGTACATCTTTATATCAGAGGATGTCCGAACTGTCTCCACCAAAAACATCTAAGCATGTAAGGGCCATTTTTGATGTTTTTTATTTTCAAACATTTTAATAATACATTAATAATAATAATAATAATAACATTAATAATAATACGGTATATAGATTTATTTGAACATGTAGGCCCCCCTTAACTTAAATGTGGTCCCAGAAAGGTCTTAGTCATCAAAATATTTAAAATAAGTCATATTAATTGATTTAAATTTGTAGGTCAACTTGTCTATACACATTTTTTATTTATTTTTTATTTTTTTTGCATTATGAACTTTTTGTTAAAGAAAACCCATTTATGGCAAAATCTCAATATTTATTAATTTATTTAAATTTGGAGGTCAACTTGTCGATATAAAGTAATATTTTTTGTTGTGTGCTTTATGCACATTTTGTTATAGAAAAGCCATTTATGGCAAAGACACAAATATGCAATATTTATTCCCAAAATTTAATTTGATTTCTTTAAATTTGTAGGTCAACTTGTCTATATATATATATATATATATATATATATATATATATATATATATATATATATATATATATATATATATATATATGTATGTATATATATATATATATATATATATATATATATATATATATATATATATATATATATATATATATATACTGTATATATATATAGGGCTTCACGGTGGCAGAGGGGTTTGTGCGTCTGCCTCACAATACGAAGTTCCTGCAGTCCTGGGTTCAAATCCAGGCTCGGGATCTTTCTGTGTGGAGTTTGCATGTTCTCCCCGTGAATGCGTGGGTTCCCTCCGGGTACTCCGGCTTCCTCCCACTTCCAAAGACATGCACCTGGGGATAGGCCCCTCCCACTTCCAAAGACATGCACCTAGGGATGGGTTGATTGGCAACACTAAATTGGCCCCAGTGTGTGAATGTTGTCTGTCTATCTGTGTTGGCCCTGTGATGAGGTGGCAACTTGTCCAGGGTGTACCCTGCCTTCCGCCCGATTGTAGCTGAGATAGGCGCCAGCGCCCCCCGCGACCCCGAAAGGGAATAAGCGGTAGAAAATGGATGGATGGATGGATATATATACATATTTTTTTGCTTAATGCACCTTTTTTTATAGAAAACCCATTTAAAAACACACAAAAAACACAAAATATGCAATATTTTTTCCCTAAAATCTCAATATTCATCAATTTCTTTAAATTTGTAGGTCAACATGTCTTTATACATATATTTAATGTATTTATTGTTATACAAAACCTATAAAAAACACAAAATATGCAATATGTTCCCCCCAAAAATCTAAATATTTATTAAATTTTTTAGATTTGTTGGTTGATTTGTCTATATGTTTTTTTAATATCTATTTTTGTATTTTTTTATTTAATGCACTTTTTGTTACAGAAAACTCATTTATGGCAAAAAAACAAAAAATGTGTAATATTTTTCCCCAAAAAATGTTCGAATTGGAATATTTGATGAAAAATAATTGGATCCCTAAATATGTAATTAATTCATAACAACATTGGATCATTATTTTTTTGATCAAGGACTGTTAAAATAAATCCTACTTTTTAGTCATTTCTTTAACTTTATAGGGCAACTTGTATCTATATATTTTTATTTTTATTCTTATCATTATTATTATTTACTTTATGCACTTAATTTTATAGTACACCTGTTTATGGCAATAACAGAAAATATGAATTATTTTTCTCCAAAAAATATTCAACTTGGAATATTTGATGATAAATAATTGGAGCCCCAAGTAGGTAATTAATTCATAACAATATTGAATCATTATTATTTTTTTAATCAAGGATTGTTGATAAAAAATAAATAAAAATAAATACAAATCCCAAAATGTATTCATTTCTTTACATTTCTAGGTCAACTTGTCTGTATATTTATTTATTTTTTTCCTTGATGCACTTTTTGTTATAGAAAACCCATTTATGGCAAAAAACGCAAAATATGCAATATTTTTCCCCAAAAAATGTTTGAAATTGAATATTTGATGAGAAATAATTTGAGCCCTAAATAGGTAATTAATTCATAACAACATTGAATTATTATAATTTTTTGATCAAGGACTGTTTAAAAAAAATCCCAATATTTATCAATTTCATTAAATTTGTAGGTCAACTTCTCTCTCTCTCTCTCTCTCTCTCTCTCTCTCAATCTATCTCTCTCTCTTTCCCTCTCTTTATATATATATATATTTTTTAATTTTTTGCTTTATGCACTTTTTGTTATAGAAAACCCATTAATGGCACACAAAAAAAAAAAAACACAAAATAAGAAAAATTGTTCCCAAAAAAATGTTCAAAGTGGAATATTTGATGAGAAATAATTGGAGCCCTAAATAGGTAATTAATTCATAACAACATTGAATCATATTTTTTGGTCAAAGACTGTTTAAAAAAAAATCCCAATATTTATAAATTTTTTCAAATTTGTAGGTCAACTTGTCTATAAAGTTTTTTTTATATTTTGTATTTATTTTTTGCTTTATGCATTTTTTGTCATAGAAAACCTTTATTTATGGCAAAAAACCCAAAATATTTAATTACAAAAATAAAAATAAAATCCCAATATGTATTTATTTATTTACATTTGTAGGTCAACTTGTCCATATAAAATAATATTTTTTGTTGTCTGCCTGATGCACTTTTTGTAATAGAAAACCCACTTATGGCAAAAACACAAAATATGCAGTATTTTTCCCCAAAAAATCTCAATATTTATTAATTTTTTAAAAATGTGTAGGTAATTTGTCTATATATTTCTTTAATATTTATTTGTATTTTCTATATATTTTTTTTGCTTTATGCATCTTTTGTTTTAGAAAACCCATTTAAAAATAGCTCTAAATAGGTAATTAATTC
Source organism: Nerophis ophidion (assembly GCF_033978795.1). Classification (NCBI taxonomy): domain Eukaryota; kingdom Metazoa; phylum Chordata; class Actinopteri; order Syngnathiformes; family Syngnathidae; genus Nerophis; species Nerophis ophidion. Next base: position 79,454,774 of record NC_084616.1, read on the forward strand.
ATAACAACATTGAATCATTATTTTTTGATCAAGGACTGTTTAAGAGAAAAAAAAATCCCAACATATATTAATTTCTTTAAATTTCTAGGTCAACTTATCTATATATTTATTTATGTATTTTAATTAATTTATTTTTTTTGCTTGATGCACTTTTTGTTGTAGAAATCCAATTTAAAAAAACACAAAAAAGAGAAAATATGCAATATTTTTTCCCCCCAAAAATGTTCAAAGTGGAATATTTGATTAGAAATAATCGGAGCACTAAATAGGTAATTAATTCATAACAACATTGAATCATATTTTTTGGTCAAAGACTGTTTAAAAAAAAAAATCCCAATATTTATTAATTTTTTAAAATGTGTAGGTCAACTTGTCTGTATAGTTTTTTTTTTAAATATTTTTTTCATTTATTTTTTGCTTCATTTATTTTTTGTCATAGAAAACCTTTATTTATGGCAAAAAAACAAAATATTTAATTACAAAAATAAAAATAAAATCCTAATATGTATTTATTTATTTAAATTTGTAGCTCAACTTCTCCATATAAAATAATATTTTTTGTTGTCTGCCTGATGTACTTTTTGATATAGAAAACCCCTTTTAAAAAACACAAAAAACAGAAAATATACAATATTTTTTCCCCAAAAAATGTTCAAAGTGCAATATTTGATGAAAAATAATTGGAGCCCTAAATAGGAAATGAATTCATAACAACATTGAATCATTACTATATTTTTTTTGATCAAGGACTGTTTGAAAAAAAAATCCTAATATTTATTAATTTCTTTAAATTTGTAGTCATTTGTCTATATATTTCTTTAATATTTATTTGTATACATTTTTTTGCTTTATGCACTTTGTGTTATATAACACCAATGTAAAAACACACAATAAAGAGAAAATATACAATATTTTCATGAAAAAATAATTGGAGCCATAAATAGAATCAAGGACTGTTTGGAATAAAACAACAAATCCCAATATGTATTAATTTATTTAAATTTGTAGGTCAACTTGTTTGTATCTTTTTTTAATTGTTTGAATTATTTTGCTTTATGCACTTTTTTTTTTTTTTTAAATATGGCAAAAACACAAAATATGGTTTCCCTTGGCTCTCTTGTATGAGGACCCTTGTTCTCTCCCCGCTCCACATGCAAAGTGCCTAAAGAAAAAGTGAATTGTCACTTTATAAATAAAACAAACGAGGTAGCTCGCCTGATTCTGTAAAGATTTAGGACTTCTAACGAGCAGCCTTCAGGCTATTTGAGTGAGATGCCATCTTTAGGGAGATAGGATGTCTTTAGGGAGGTAACAACGTGCACGTTCCCCCGGAGGATAGGATGTCTTTAGGGAGGTAACAACGTGCACGTTCCCCCGGAGGATAGGATGTCTTTAGGGAGGTAACAACGTGCACGTTCCCCCGGAGGATAGGATGTCTTTAGGGAGGTAACAACGTGCACGTTCCCCCGGAGGATACGATGTCTTTAGGGAGGTAACAACGTGCACGTTCCCCCGGAGGATAGGATGTCTTTAGGGAGGTAACAACGTGCACGTTCCCCCGGAGGATAGGATGTCTTTAGGGAGGTAACAACGTGCACGTTCCCCCGGAGGATACGATGTCTTTAGGGAGGTAACAACGTGCACGTTCCCCCGGAGGATACGATGTCTTTAGGGAGGTAACAACGTGCACTGTTGGGATGTCGCATGGCTGCAGTTGTGTGTCCCCGAGTATGCAAGAATCCAGGAGAGTTGCGTGGAGGTAAGATGAATTTAATACACAAAAGAAAATAACAAAAGCAAACATAAAGCAGTCGTGCAGATAAACGTTCTCAACATAATATTATCATCGAGCACTGAGGAGTGCTCGAGTGAAACATAAATAGACGCTAGTGTGATTGACAGCAGGTGTGAACCGCTGCCAATCAACGAAAAGAGAAAAATAGTGCTCCGTGAATAAAAACAGGAAATACAACAAAATAAGAGCACTGAACCGGAAGTAAATACAAAAACACAAAAAACTAACAGAAATGAAGTGACACATCGTTACAGGACCTCCCCCTCAAGGAACAGATACCAGATGTTCCCTGGGAAAGAAAAAAAAATGGAAAAAAGTCCAAAATGTAAGGGAGGGTGGAGGGAGGATTTGGTGGAGGGTTGCCAAACCTCGTGTCCCCGCAGCCAGCGAGGGAAAGTCAGGTGGCGGCGCCGCGTAGAGCGCCGCTGGAACTGGCGAGGCGGGCGGCCAGGGAACGGCCAAATCACTGGCCGAAAAAGAGGAGAGTGCGCAGGGCACGACCACATCCACGGCCGACGTAGAAGCGGGCGCGCTGAAGCAGGCCGGGAAGCAGAAGACGTAACCGGCGGCGTGGAAACCGCAGGCGTCATCAACGGCGTGGAAGTGGCAGATGTCATCGGCGGCGTGAAAGCGGCGGATGTCATCGGCGGCGTGAAAGCGGCGGATGTCATCGGCGGCGTGAAAGCGGCGGATGTCATCGGCGGCGTGAAAGCGGCAGATGTCATCGGCGGCGTGAAAGCGGCAGATGATGACGCCGGGCGAGGAGCAGCAAATGCCGGCCGAGGAGTAGCGGATGCCGGCGGTGACGAAGCCCGGCGTGGTGCTGCTCTTGGCGGTGGAGCCGTGCGTAGTGCTGCTGATGTCAGCGTTGCAGCTGTGCGTGGAGCCGGCGTTGGAACTCGGCGTGGAGCCGGCGTAGGGGCTAGGCGTGGAGCCGGCGTAGGGGCTAGGCGTGGAGCCGGCGTAGGGGCTAGGCGTGGAGCCGGCGTAGGGGCTAGGCGTGGAGCCGGCGTTGGGGCTGTGCGAAAACCCGCCAGGCGCGTAGATGTCTCCGTGGAAGGAGACGCTTGCGAAGATGACAGCGGTGTGTGCCTGGCTGCACCGCAGTGTATTGTGGGCCCCCCTCCACTAGGCGGCTGCCAGAAACCGTCCACACTTGCGGGAAGACATGCCTGCTCGTCGGCGTCCCCCGGTGCGAAAACCAGGGACGGGCGGGAGGAGGCCAGGAAGAGGGACGAAGACACGTCCCGCGCCGAGTCCCAGCAGGAGGACAAAAGTGACCTCACTGTGGGCTCCACTGGAGCTCTCGGCGATCCAAAAAAGAGAGCGGGAGCTGGCAGAAAGAGCAGCCGGGGAGCAGCCGCTGGAAGCTGCGTAGGAGCAGGGAGAAGCAGCTCAGCAGACGACGGGAAGGATGGCGGCGGCGGACGTGCCGGTCGGAGAGCCGCAGTAGGCGACGGAGCCGCAGGAGCCGCGAGACGTGAAGGAGGAGGTGGGCGCGCCGGTCGGTGAGACGTAGCCGGCAGCGTTGCCGAGAGGAAGGATGGCGGCGGAGGACGCGCCGGTCGGTGAGCCGTAGCCGGTAGCGTTGCCGCGGGAGCCGCGAGGCATGCAGGAAGTGGCGGACGTGCTGGTCGGAGAGCCGTAGTCAGCCGTCGAGCCGAGAGGAAAGATGGCGGCGGGGGACGCGCCGGTCGGAGAGCCGAAGCCGGTGGCGTTGCCGCGGGGAGAGGGTCCGCATCTGTTGGCTGGGACCGCACAAACCTGGCCTTCAAGTCCTCCAGGAATTGTGCGGTCCAGAACGTCGGCTGAGGATTGCCGACAGGGATTCTCGCGAGGACACTTTCTTCTGGCTCGATGATACTGTTGGGATGTCGCATGGCTGCAGTTGTGTGTCCCCGAGTATGCAAGAATCCAGGAGAGTTGCGTGGAGGTAAGATGAATTTAATACACAAAAGAAAATAACAAAAGCAAACATAAAGCAGTCGTGCAGATAAACGTTCTCAACATAATATTATCATCGAGCACTGAGGAGTGCTCGAGTGAAACATAAATAGACGCTAGTGTGATTGACAGCAGGTGTGAACCGCTGCCAATCAACGAAAAGAGAAAAATAGTGCTCCGTGAATAAAAACAGGAAATACAACAAAATAAGAGCACTGAACCGGAAGTAAATACAAAAACACAAAAAACTAACAGAAATGAAGTGACACATCGTTACAGTGCACGTTCCCCCGGAGGATACGATGTCTTTAGGGAGGTAACAACGTGCACGTTCCCCCGGAGGATAGGATGTCTTTAGGGAGGTAACAACGTGCACGTTCCCCCGGAGGATACGATGTCTTTAGGGAGGTAACAACGTGCACGTTCCCCCGGAGGATACGATGTCTTTAGGGAGGTAACAACGTGCACGTTCCCCCGGAGGATAGGATGTCTTTAGGGAGGTAACAACGTGCACGTTCCCCCGGAGGATAGGATGTCTTTAGGGAGGTAACAACGTGCACGTTCCCCCGGAGGATAGGATGTCTTTAGGCAGGTAACAACGTGCACGTTCCCCCGGAGGATAGGATGTCTTTAGGGAGGTAACAACGTGCACGTTCCCCCGGAGGATACGATGTCTTTAGGGAGGTAACAACGTGCACGTTCCCCCGGAGGATAGGATGTCTTTAGGGAGGTAACAACGTGCACGTTCCCCCGGAGGATAGGATGTCTTTAGGGAGCTAACAACGTGCACGTTCCCCCGGAGGATACGATGTCTTTAGGGAGGTAACAACGTGCACGTTCCCCCGGAGGATAGGATGTCTTTAGGGAAGTAACAACGTGCACGTTCCCCCGGAGGATAGGATGTCTTTAGGGAGGTAACAACGTGCACGTTCCCCCGGAGGATACGATGTCTTTAGGGAGGTAACAACGTGCACGTTCCCCCGGAGGATACGATGTCTTTAGGGAGGTAACAACGTGCACGTTCCCCCGGAGGATAGGATGTCTTTAGGGAGGTAACAACGTGCACGTTCCCCCGGAGGATAGGATGTCTTTAGGGAGGTAACAACGTGCACGTTCCCCCGGAGGATAGGATGTCTTTAGGGAGGTAACAACGTGCACGTTCCCCCGGAGGATAGGATGTCTTTAGGCAGGTAACAACGTGCACGTTCCCCCGGAGGATAGGATGTCTTTAGGGAGGTAACAACGTGCACGTTCCCCCGGAGGATACGATGTCTTTAGGGAGGTAACAACGTGCACGTTCCCCCGGAGGATAGGATGTCTTTAGGGAGGTAACAACGTGCACGTTCCCCCGGAGGATAGGATGTCTTTAGGGAGCTAACAACGTGCACGTTCCCCCGGAGGATACGATGTCTTTAGGGAGGTAACAACGTGCACGTTCCCCCGGAGGATAGGATGTCTTTAGGGAAGTAACAACGTGCACGTTCCCCCGGAGGATAGGATGTCTTTAGGGAGGTAACAACGTGCACGTTCCCCCGGAGGATAGGATGTCTTTAGAGAAGTAACAACGTGCACGTTCCCCCGGAGGATAGGATGTCTTTAGGGAGGTAACAACGTGCACGTTCCCCCGGAGGATACGATGTCTTTAGGGAGGTAACAACGTGCACGTTCCCCCGGAGGATAGGATGTCTTTAGGGAGGTAACAACGTGCACGTTCCCCCGGAGGATACGATGTCTTTAGGGAGGTAACAACGTGCACGTTCCCCCGGAGGATAGGATGTCTTTAGGGAGGTAACAACGTGCACGTTCCCCCGGAGGATAGGATGTCTTTAGGGAGGTAACAACGTGCACGTTCCCCCGGAGGATAGGATGTCTTTAGGGAGCTAACAACGTGCACGTTCCCCCGGAGGATACGATGTCTTTAGGGAGGTAACAACGTGCACGTTCCCCCGGAGGATACGATGTCTTTAGGGAGGTAACAACGTGCACGTTCCCCCGGAGGATACGATGTCTTTAGGGAGGTAACAACGTGCACGTTCCCCTGTGCAGGTCGCTGTTAGCGGTCAGCTCCAACGCTTCCCTCTGATCTCATCTGGTTTTCTATTTGTGTCCCTGGGATGGGCCGGCCCGGTGTTCAGACACAACCCGGCAAAAGCTAAAAAGACAATGATAGGGCCCTCCAAACATGCTGCTTGACATGAAGGAACACTTTCCCGGACATGAAACTAGACTCTATATTTACATCCCTGAAAAGTGTTTAATCACAAGCCTGTAATGCGCTGGCTGTATAATACACGAGAGCAAACTGCACGGGTTCAAAGTGTATTTGTAGACCACTTGCTCAGCCCAATCCACATTTAGTCTTGTGAGTAAAAACACAGGAACCCATTCCATGAAAAACCTTTGCCAAACAGCCATTAATCAGCACGATATCAACACAAGTGCAGATGTAAACATGCGTAATGGTAGACTCAGCACCGGCTCAAGCACTTGGCGGGCAAACAGGCGTATTTATAGCGGACTCCCTCCAGGAAATGTTGCATTTTTTAATTCAAAGAAAGCATGCCTGGTAGAGCACTTAAAAATGAGTCTGGAATTTTTTTTGCAATATTGTACGTGGGATCTGGACTATCACACTATTATGTTAGATCTACTATGGACTGGACTATAACACTATTATGTTAGATCCACTATGGACTGGACTATAACACTATTATGTTAGATCCACTATGGACTGGACTATAACACTATTATGTTAGATCCACTATGGACTGGACTCTCACACTATTATGTTAGATCCATTATGGACTGGACTCTCACTATTATGTTAGATCCACTATGGACTGGACTCTCACACTATTATGTTAGATCCACTATGGACTGGACTCTCACACTATTATGTTAGATCCACTATGGACTGGACTCTCACTATTATGTTAGATCCATTATGGACTGGACTCTCACTATTATGTTAGATCCACTATGGACTGGACTCTCACACTATTATGTTAGATCCACTATGGACTGGACTCTCACTATTATGTTAGATCCACTATGGACTGGACTCTCACTATTATGTTAGATCCACTATGGACTGGACTCTCACTATTATGTTAGATCCACTATGGACTGGACTCTCACTGTTATGTTAGATCCACTATGGACTGAACTCTCACACTATTATGTTAGATCCACTATGGACTGGACTCTCACTATTATGTTAGATCCACTATGGACTGGACTCTCACACTATTATGTTAGATCCTCTATGGACTGGACTCTCACTATTATGTTGGATCCACTATGGACTGAACTCTCACTATTATGTTAAATCCACTATGGACTGGACTCTCACTATTATGTTAGTTCCACTATGGACTGGACTCTCACACTATTATGTTAGATCCACTATGGACTGGACTCTCACTATTATGTTAGATCCACTATGGACTGAACTCTCACACTATTATGTTAGATCCACTATGGACTGGACTCTCACTATTATCTTAGATCCACTATGGACTGAACTCTCACTATTATGTTAGATCCACTATGGACTGGACTCTCACACTATTATGTTAGATCCACTATGGTCTGGACTCTCACCATTATGTTAGATCCACTATGGACTGGACTCTCACTATTATGTTAGATCCACTATGGACTGGACTCTCACACTATTATGTTAGATCCACTATGGACTGGACTCTCACCATTATGTTAGATCCACTATGGACTGGACTCTCACTATTATGTTAGATCCACTATGGACTGGACTTCCTCCAGGAAATGTTGCAATTTTTCATTCAAAGAAAGCATGGCTGGTAGAGCACTTGTAAATGAGTCTAGATTTATTTTTTTATTTTTTAGTTAGCTCGATGCTAATTATTCAAGTGTATTATTATACAAATAAAAAAATGTTTACCAAATGAACACACACACAAAAGTACCTATTCCCAGGTACTGTACATTTGTACTGTGTCTGTTCAAATGTTTAAAAGTACTCATCACTAGGACAATTTTTTTTAACTAGCTCGATGCTAATTCACATTGGATATACCATACACATGTTACTGATTAGCATGAGAGATATTACATGGCAATTTTAAAACCTTTAAATTTGGTAACAAAAACTACAGCTAAGATTCATGTTACAATCAGTAATAAATGCAATACTTATAGTTTCAACACTTTGTAGGGCTCAACAAAACATTCAACTTAATGGCAAAGACTACTTCCTGACTACAGTAACACACTGAGGACTAATTGAAATCAATAAATACTATAAAGTGAGACACATAAGTGTAAAAAAACAAGACTTAATTTACTTACTGGTAAATGGTAAACGAAAACATTATTAGATTTGATTTTTAAACGAATTAAAAATGTTTACTACATGAACACGCACACAAAAGTACCTATTCCCAGGTGCTGTATATTTGTACTGTGTCTGTTCAAATGTTTAAAAGTACTCATCCGTATAGCATTTTTTTTTAGTTAGCTCGATGCTAATTCACATTGGATACACCATACACGTGCTATTGATTAGCAGAAGGGATATTACATGGCAATTTCAACACTTTTAAATTTGGTGTTTAAAATTACAGCTAAGATGCATGTCACAATCAGCGGGTGTGTAATAAATGCAATACTTACAGTTTCAACACTTTGTAGGGCTCAACAAAACATTCAACTTAATGGCAAAGACTACTTCCTGACTACAGTAACACACTGAGGACTAATTGAAATCAATAAATACTATAAAGTGAGACACATAAGTGTAAAAAAACAAGACTTAATTTACTTACTGGTAAATGGTAAACAAAAACATTATTAGATTTGATTTTTAAACGAATAAAAATGTTTACTACATGAACACGCACACAAAAGTACCTATTCCCAGGTACTGTATATTTGTACTGTGTCTGTTCAAATGTTTAAAAGTACTCATCCGTATAGCATTTTTTTTAGTTAGCTCGATGCTAATTCACATTGGATACACCATACACGTGCTATTGATTAGCAGAAGGGATATTACATGGCAATTTCAACACTTTTAAATTTGGTGTTTAAAATTACAGCTAAGATGCATGTCACAATCAGCGGGTGTGTAATAAATGCAATACTTACAGTTTCAACACTTTGTAGGGCTCAACAAAACATTCAACTTAATGGCAAAGACTACTTCCTGACTGCGGTGAGACACTGAGGACTAATTGAAATTAATAAATACTATAAAGTGAAATACATAAGTGCAAAAAAAACAAGATATAATTTACTTACGTACTGGCAAATGGTAAACAAAAACATTAATAGATTGTATTATTAAAATAGAATAAAAATGTTTACCAAATGAACACACACACAAAAGTACCTATTCCCAGGTACTGTACATTTGTACTGTGTCTGTTCAAATGTTTAAAAGTACTCATCACTATGATAATTTTTTTTAACTAGCTCGATGCTAATTTACATTGGATATACCATACACATGTTACTGATTAGCATGAGAGATATTACATGGCAATTTTAAAACCTTTAAATTTGTTAACGAAAACTACAGCTAAGATTCATGTTACAATCAGTAATAAATGCAATACTTACAGTTTCAACACTTTGTAGGGCTCAACAAAATATTCTACTTAATGGCAAAGACTACTTCCTGACTACAGTAACAAACTGAAAACTAATTGAAATAAAAAAAAACTACTAAGTGAGACACATAAGTGTAAAAAAACAAGACCTAACTTACTTACATACTGGTAAATGGTAAACAAAAACATTAATAGATTGTAATATTAAACAAATTCAAAAATGTTTACCACATGAACACACACACGAAAGTACCTATTTCTAGGTACTGTATATTTGTATAGTATCTGTTCAAATGTTTAAAAGTATTCATCCGTATGGCATTTTTTTTAGTTAGCTCGATGCTAATTCACATTGGATATACCATAGACGTGCTATTGATTAGCAGAAGGGATATTACATGGCAATTTCAACACCTCTAAATTTGGTGATTAAAATTACAGCTAAGATGCATGTCACAATCAGCGGGTGTGTAATAACTGCAATACTTACAGTTTCAACACTTTGTAGGGCTCAACAAAACATTCAACTTAATGGCAAAGACTACTTCCTGACTGCAGTAACACACTGAGGACTAATTGAAATCAATAAATACTATAAAGTGAGACACATAAGTGTAAAAAAACAAGACTTAACTTACTTACTTACTGTTAATATAAACAAAAACATCAAATTGTATTATGAAACAAATGAAGACTTCTTTACCATATGAACACGTACACAAAAGTACTTATTCCCAGGTACTGTATATGTGCACCGTATCTGTTAAAATGTTTAAAAGTACTCATCCCTCTGGAATAAGGCTGTAAAACAGGGGTAGGGAACCTATGGCTCTAGAGCCAGATGTGGTTCTTTTGATGACTGCATCAGGTTCTCAGATAAATCTGAGCTAAAACTGTAATTACTAATTCCACTTGTAATCAAAGTGTTAAAAATAACGTTCAAAATAATAAACATGCTCATGCATTTGAATCCATCCATCCTTTTTCTACCGCACTTTATTTATTTATTTTTTTTTTTTTAGGGCTTGCCCTCCTGGGGGTTCTTCAGACCACCAAGCACCGACATAAAAGCATGTTTCAGGGTTACAATATTTTTTTATTTTTCAATAAGTCTCTCAGTTGCTTTCCAGCAATTGTCTTTTTCTTTTTCGTTCTCGCTCACACTCTGGCTCCAGCTCTAACCCTGTCTCTCCTCCTGGCTGCTGCTTATAACAGAGCGACAGGTAATTAGATAAAAAGGCCCAGGTGGGTTGTCTACGCACCTGTCGCTGATTTCGAGGCCGGTCCTGGCACACCCTGCTTTGCTGCAGGCCCGCAGGCCACACCACCTCCACAGTTAGCTTCAGAATATCAATGTTATTACAAAGAATAAAAGACCTATTATACTCTAGTAATGTTGGTCTTACTTAAAGATGCACGCGTTTAGGCGTGTTCAGTGTTGAAAAAAAAAATGATATGGCTCTTACGGAAATACATTTTAAAATACTCGGATTCTTGGCTCTCTCAACCAAAAAGGTTCCCGACCCCTGCTGTAACATAACACAATGTGGAAAAAAATGTGAATCATTTGCGGATAAATACAATATTTACAGTACAAACCCATCTGATAAATGACTTCTGGTCTGCACCGTGATGTCCACTTCTACAAAATAAAATGAAGCACTTTGATTGGGAATAGGCCAAAAAATGACCAAGAGGTGAAACAAAAGCATTTCTTGTGACTCTCAGTGCAAAAAAAAAAAAAAACAGCTCCAGACTCCACTCAAGCTGTGCCATCTGTTCTTTTTTTTTTTTCCCGCTTTCATTTCCGTCGTCTCGGAACCATTTGGTGAACATGGGCCCTTAATAGACACGTGTTTATCTTGACCGGGAACTTTGCAACAGCCACGCAGATGGGAGTTTTAATGATTTAACGTTTTTTTTCTCCAATCATAGAGAGGTGAATTATGAACAATTCAAAATATTACTTAAAGGGGAACATTATCACAATTTCAAAAGGGTTAAAAACAATAAAAATCAGTTCCCAGTGGCTTGTTGTATTTTAAACATTTTTTAAAAAAATGTTACCGGTCTCGGAATATCCCTATATAAAGCTTTAACGTACCTTTTTTTCGGCTCTCTGCGAAGACACTGGCCATTTCCCTGTGACGTCACACAGTGCTGCCAATGTAAACAAACAATGGGAATACCACGGCAAGATATAGCGACATTAGCTCGGATTCAAACTCGGATTTCAGCGACTTAAGCGATTCAACAGATTAAGCATGTATTGAAACAGATGGTTGGAGTATGAAAATATTGAAGAAGAAACTGAAGCTATTGAGCGAATAGCTATTGACGCTATTCATAGCCATAGCATGGCCGAATAGCTGCGTTAGCATCGCCGGTAAAATGTGCGGACCAAACAATCAGGACTTTCGCATCTTTTGACACTGGAGCAACTTGTGTTTTTTTCCGCATTAAATGTGGGTGGAAGGAAACGTAATATAGTTGCAAATGCATCTGCAGGTTATCCATACATCTCTGTGCCATGTCTGCTTTAGCACCGCCGGTAAATAGCATGTTAGCATCGATTAGCGTAGCATGTTAGCATCGATTAGCTGGCAGTCAACATCAACAAAACTCACCTTTGTGATTTCGTTGACTATTGTTGCAAATGCATCTGCAGGTTATCCATACATCTCTGTGCCATGTCTGTCTTAGCATCGCCGGTAAAATGTGAAGACACTCTGGCACATTCAATGGGGGTCTGGCGGCAGATTTTTTTGCCACTTTGGCATCTTGGGGCCAGTGGTGCAACTTGAATCCCTCCCTGTTAGTGTTGTTACTCCCTCCGACAACACACCGACGAGGCATGATGTCTCCAAGGTTCCAAAAAATAGTCAGAAAAAACGGAAAACAACAGAGCTGAGACCCTGTGTTTGTAATGTGAAAATGAAAATGGCGGCTGTATTACCTCGGTGACGTCACAATCTGACGTCATCGCCTCCAGCGCGATAAACAGAAAGGCGTTTAATTCGCCAAAATTCACCCATTTAGAGTTCGGAAATCGGTTAAAAAAATATATGGTCTTTTTTCTGCACCATCAAGGTATATATTGACACTTACATTGGTCTGCTGATAATGTTCCCCTTTAAATAATTAATCTTATGTCATTTTTATGATAAAATCTGTGCTAATACTCGATCGGTTCTCATAAATGTCAGAGAACAGTAAGATAGTCCATAAAACAAGTCAGATTGTACAATATATTTTCATCAGCCCAGAGTTTTAATTTACGGCCTGACATAGTTGGACCAAGCGGCTCCTTGCATGCAAGAGCCAGCAGGAGTGTCGTAAAATGCCAGAATTATTGACATTTTAAGTTGTTCAACAGTCTCTGTTGTGCTATTTTAGGCTTCATAATGCGTCACACATTTTCAACGGGAGACAGGTCTGGACTACAGGCAGGCCAGTCTAGTACCCGCACTCTTTTACCATGAAGCCACGCCGTTGTAATATTGCCTCAGTGAAATAAGCAGGGGCGTCCATGTTAACGTGGCTTGGATGGCAACATATGTTGCTCCAAAACCTGTATGTACCTTTCAGCATTGATGGTGCCTTCACAAATGTGTAAGTTACCCATGCCTTGGGCACTAATGCACCCCCATACCATCACACATGCTGCCTTTTCAACTTTAAACCTAGAACACTACGGATGGTTCTTTTCCTCTTTGTTCCGGGGGACACTACGTCCACAGTTTCCAAAATAACACAACAAAAAGATCACTTTTCCGCTTTGCATCAGTCCATCTTAGAACAGCTCGAGGACAGTGAAGCTGGCAGCCTTTCTGGGTGTTGTTGATAGATCAATCAATGTTTATCAATCAATGTTTATTTATATAGCCCTAAATCACAAATGTCTCAAAGGACTGTACAAACCGATACGACTGCAACATCATTGGAAGAACCCACATAAGGGCAAGGAAAACTCACACCCAGTGGGCAAGGAGAACTCACACCCAGTGGGACGCCAGTCACAATGATGACTATGAGAACCTTGGAGAGGACCTCAAATGTGCATAGTAGAGTTTTAACTTGCACTTACAGATGTAGCGACCAACTGTAGTTACTGACAGTGGGTTTCTGAAGTGTTCCTGAGCCCATGTGGTGATATCATTTACACACTTATGTCGCTTTTTGATGCAGTACCGCCAGAGTGATGGAAGGTCTGTAAATATGGCTTAGGTGCAGTGATTTCTCCTGATTCTCTGAACCTTTTGATAATATTACAGAGCGTAGAAGGTGAACTCCTTAAATTCCTTGCAATAGCTGGTTGAAAAATGTTGTTCTCAAACAGTTTGCTCAAGCATTTGTTGACAAAATGGTGACCGTCGCCCTGTACTTGTTTTTTGAACGACTGAGCATTTCACTGAAGCTGATTTTATACTCAATCATGGCACCCACCTGTTCCTCAATTAGCCCTGTTCACCTGTGGGATGTTCCAAATAAGCGTCTGATGAGCATTCCTCAACTTTCTCAGTCGTTTTTGCCACTCGTGCCAGCTTTTTTGAAACATGTTTCAGTCATCAAATTCCAAATGAGCTAATATTTGCAAAAATAACAAAGTTTCTCAGTGTGAACATGAAATATCTTTTCTTTGCAGTCTATTGAATTGAATATACGTTGAAAAGGATTTGCAAATCATTGTATTCTGTTTTTATTTACCATCTACACAACGTGACAACTCCACAGCTTTTGGGTTTAGTAAAACAATGAAGAACATAATTCAATTTGCAATGCTGACCTAGAAAAGAGGCCGCATTTACTGTACATGTGACAGATTGTTACGAATAAGGCTTGTTGGGATTGCTTATTGAATATTCATGCAGACTAGAGATTAGTAAAGAAACGGTTTGCTTCCAGTTTTGTGAACCTTTTTGGTGACCTGACCATGTCTGCCCGACACTGAATGAAGACTAGGCGGATCATACAGGAACTTAGAACAACTGGTACATGGTTTCAGATGAAAGGTGTGTTCGAGGATGACAAACCTCCGGTCTGATGATTTTAGGTTGTCCGGAAAAATTTGGAGGTAATCCTCCTTTTTCATTGTCCCATTAACTCTCTGTAAAGCAGCAGTTCCATTGGCAGCAAAACAGGCCCAGAGCATAATACTACCACCACCATGCTTGACTGTGGGAATGGTGTTCCTGGGATTTAAGGCCTCACCTTGTCTCCTCCAAACATATTGCTGGGTATTGTGGCCAAACAGATCCATTTTTGTTTCATCTGACATCACACGGATAAAGATAAGACCTTCTGGAGGTAAGTTCTGTGGTATTATGCTCTGAGCCTGTTTTGCTGCCAATGGAACTGCTGCTTTACAGAGACTAAATGGGACAATGAAAAAGGAGGATTAGCTCCAGATTCTTCAGGACAACCAAATATATATATATATATATATATATATATATATATATATATATATATATATATATATATATATATATATATTTGTTATATGTATATATATATATATATATATATAACCACAAAAAAAAGAATATATATATATATGTATATGTATATATATATATATATATATATATATATATATATATATATATATATATATATATATATATATATATATATATATTTGGTTGTCCTGAAGAATTTGGAGCTAATCCTCCTTTTTCATATATATATATATATATATATATATATATATATATATATATATATATATATATATATATACATATATATATATATACATATATATATATATATCAATATATATATATACATACACATACATATATATGTATACACATACATATATATGTATACTTATATATATATATATACACATATATATGTATATGTATACATACATATGTGTATATAGTAGTATTCACAAACATATGTGTATATATTACATAAATATATATATCAATGTATATACATATGTGTATATAGTAGTATTCACAAACATATGTGTATATATTACATAAATATATATATCAATGTATATACATATACATATGTGTATATAGTAAATACAAATATGTGTATATATTACATAAATATGTATATATGTACTGTATATATATATATATATATATATATATATATATATATATATACACACAAACACATATATATATATGTATACAAGTGTGTATAGTAATATATCCCAGCATATGTTTGATTTAAAAAAACATAATAATTTTTAATAAAAAAAGTATCCCAACATTCCCATCATGCAATTATTACAGGTTTTTTTTTACATTATATATTATTTTAGGCGCACAACCGAGTGGCAATAATACACTTATTTACTTTAAATATTTTTCTCGTTGCTCGAAGGTGATGGAAGTAACACACCACAATCATGTGCGACTGTAACCAGAACATTCTTTGTCACAATATTGTTGGTGATGACTTGCAGTTCTTGCAAGTATAGTCTGAAATTGTTTACAGTTATGTTATGGTTTTCAATATGTATAATAAATGCCATATTTTATTTATTTATTCCTTTGTGGTTCCAGTCGTGCAAGGAAAGTCAAACTCAAAAGATGATGCACAAGCCCGAGTGGTTGCTAGGCAACAGATACATGCTCTGGCCCTAGTGCTGCAGGGCCAAGTTGTTTTCACACAAAATTAAATTCCAGCTTGTGCCGACAGCAGATTTTTTTGGAGTCTCGGTGAGAAATTAGCTTTATCATTATTAGTTCAATAATTGACTGTGACCTCATTGGCATGCTTCAATTAAAAAAAAATAAATAAATAAAAAAAAAAAATAAAAAAAAATAAAATATATATATATATATATATATATATATATGTTCTGTTACAACTTAAAGTTGTAAACTGTTGTTGAAGTGTGTTGTGCTTATTGCTTGTCATTTAATTGAACATTATTACATGGGCATTTGTCGCCATCTTGTGGTTAGGGCAGTTATTACATCGTTGAGAAGTGTGTATTTTGAATCAATCTTTATTGACCGGAAGTTGCATAACACAAGCAGAGAAATCTACGGTGCCAGCACATACTTTATGGTGGTTGTATATATTTTGTTTAAGGTTGTATCATGAATTGAACTTTGAAACGTGTTTTTTGTTCAAAATATTTGGAGCTAAATTTATGATTTGTTATGCGCGTGACGTCACGGATTGTAGCGGACATTTTGTTCCAGCCGCGATCCCAGCTATAAGTCGTTTGCTTTAATCCCATAATTACACAGTATTCTGGACATCTGTGTTGCTGAATCTTTTGCAATTTGTTCAATTAATAATGGAGACGTCAAAGAAGAAAGACGTAGGTGGGAAGCGGTGTATTGCGGCCGCTTTTAGCAGCACAAACAGCCGGTGTTTCCTTGTTTACATTCCCGAAAGATGACGGTGAAGCTTTACTATGGAACAGAGCGGTCAAGCGAACATGGTTCCTTACCACATGTCAACCGGCAGGTTTCGGTGAGAAAATGGTGGTATTAAGTCAGCTCTTACCGTAGACATGAGCAGAGAGCTTGCGTCGTTCCTTCTGCAGCTGCGGACTCTCTTGCCTCTTTCACAAGTTTTGTTTGACTTGAGGCCATTTTTTTCCCGGAATTTTTTTTGTTGAACTCCCAAGTTTGTGAGACATTTGTGGAATTTGACATTGGAGCTTCTTTATCAGTAGCAAAAATGGACATGTATTGTGCCGAGGAATGCATGTCTGATGCAAGGGCTGTTTAAAGGCCTACTGAAATGAGATTTTCTTATTTGATGACTAAATATAGTTTTTCTTTGCCTTCCTTGTCATGCTGCAACAGAGAATATGACCGATGCAAAGAAACGACGTTGACTTTTCCCAGGCAGATTCGACTCGTGGTGGCCTGATACAACCTTTTCACTTCTTCTTATTATTATTATCAACCCTCCAGAATGGACTTAAGCTGTCTTTCGGTTGAAGTGGAGTGTTAATTGACCCTAAAGTGGCCTCAATAATTCCAAAGGTTAATTAGGCTCAGTTATATGAGGCGGACACCTTTGTTACTTGATCATTTTTAATGATCAAGGGCGGTATAGCTCGGTTGGTAGAGTGGCCGTGCCAGCAACTTGAGGGTTGCAGGTTCGATTCCCGCTTCCGCCATCCTAGTCACTGCCGTTGTGTCCTTGGGCAAGACACTTTACCAACCTGCTCCCAGTGCCACCCACACTGGTTTAAATGTAACTTAGATATTGGGTTTCACTATGTAAAGCGCTTTGAGTCACTAAGAGAAAAGCGCTGTATAAATATAATTCACTTCACTTAATACGCTTCTGCCTAGAAGTCTTTAGATCTGGAAGTAATATGCAACTACAATTATTTGATACTTGTTTAATTTTGACAAATGTGTTTTTTTGGATTGCAATATTGGGGATCTGGACTATCACACAAACTATTATGTTGGAACCACTATGGACTGGACTCACACTATCATGTTAAATCCACTATAGACTGGACTCTCACTATTATGTTGGATCCACTATGGACTGGACTCTCACACTATTATTTTAGATCCACTATGGACTGGACTCTCACACTATGAACTGGTTAGGGTTAGGGTTGTGGTTGGGGTTAGGAGAGAGAGAGAGAGAGTGAGAGAGAGAGAGAGAGAGAGAGAGAGAGAGAGAGTGAGATGAGAGAGAGAGTTAAGGTTAGGGTTAGGAGAAGAGAGGGAGAGGGATAGAGAGAGAGAGAGAGGGTTGGGGTTGGGGTTAGGATTATGGTTAGGGTTAGGATTGGGGGAAGGGGAATGCACAGTCCGTCTGCAGCCCGCCCGGGCGACGCCCACACCAACCCCGGAACCCCCCGAAGACCCTGAAAGATGCGCATGCTGCGTCAGACACATACAGCCAAATTAGTGACGGGCATGACTGGCCCTGCCATCCAGCGACGCGTTTCGGTCTCTTGACCTCTTCAGGCTGGCTTTGCACTGATTGCAGGACGTAATCATCTTTTTCACTGCAAAGTCTATGCCTACTGGGACACTTCTAATTCCCTAGTAGGTGGGGCACTTCTAATCCCCGAGACTTACGGCTTCTCTATTTGTCTCCACAGCAGGATGTGCTCCATTCGACTGCCGGAGAGTACTGGTTAGGGTTAGGGTTAGGATTATGGTTAGGGTTAGGATTGGGGGAAGGGGAATGCACAGTCCGTCTGCAGCCCGCCCGGGCGACGCCCACACCAACCCCGGAACCCCCCGAAGACCCTGAAAGATGCGCATGCTGCGTCAGAAACATACAGCCAAATTAGTGACGGGCATGACTGGCCCTGCCATCCAGCGACGCGTTTCGGTCTCTTGACCTCTTCAGGCTGGCTTTGCACTGACTGCAGGACGTAATCATCTTTTTCACTGCAAAGTCTATGCCTACTGGGACACTTCTAATTCCCTAGTAGGTGGGGCACTTCTAATCCCCGAGACTTACGGCTTCTCTGTTTGTCTCCACAGCAGGATGTGCTCCATTCGACTGCCGGAGAGTACTGAGCCGTTTTGAGCAGGAGGAGAATATATAGGGAGGTCTGCAGTGGGCGGGGCTCACGCTCAACACTGCAGTGTCGATGTTATGACTCTCCAAACTAATCCTACATTTGTGATGTGTCTACTCGACATGATGTGTGCATCACAATGTGGACAAACACACAGGTAAGTATCATGGTGTTTATTTAAAGCATGAAAATGTTTGCTTTGATCTTTTCTCCAACTCCTGTTTATTGTAGTGTCTGAGACAAGTTTGTGTGTCAAACTTGTGGCCCCCCAACAACACACACACCACAACAAAGTCCCCAGAAGGCCCACGAATGATGGGACGCCACCCAGACGGACTGGAGGCACAGGCTTGGTTAGGATTATGGTTAGGGTTAGGATTGGGGGAAGGGGAATGCACAGTCCGTCTGCAGCCCGCCCGGGCGACGCCCACACCAACCCCGGAACCCCCCGAAGACCCTGAAAGATGCGCATGCTGCGTCAGAAACATACAGCCAAATTAGTGACGGGCATGACTGGCCCTGCCATCCAGCGACGCGTTTCGGTCTCTTGACCTCTTCAGGCTGGCTTTGCACTGACTGCAGGACGTAATCATCTTTTTCACTGCAAAGTCTATGCCTACTGGGACACTTCTAATTCCCTAGTAGGTGGGGCACTTCTAATCCCCGAGACTTACGGCTTCTCTGTTTGTCTCCACAGCAGGATGTGCTCCATTCGACTGCCGGAGAGTACTGAGCCGTTTTGAGCAGGAGGAGAATATATAGGGAGGTCTGCAGTGGGCGGGGCTCACGCTCAACACTGCAGTGTCGATGTTATGACTCTCCAAACTAATCCTACATTTGTGATGTGTCTACTCGACATGATGTGTGCATCACAATGTGGACAAACACACAGGTAAGTATCATGGTGTTTATTTAAAGCATGAAAATGTTTGCTTTGATCTTTTCTCCAACTCCTGTTTATTGTAGTGTCTGAGACAAGTTTGTGTGTCAAACTTGTGGCCCCCCAACAACACACACACCACAACAAAGTCCCCAGAAGGCCCACGAATGATGGGACGCCACCCAGACGGACTGGAGGCACAGGCTTGGTTAGGATTATGGTTAGGGTTAGGATTGGGGGAAGGGGAATGCACAGTCCGTCTGCAGCCCGCCCGGGCGACGCCCACACCAACCCCGGAACCCCCCGAAGACCCTGAAAGATGCGCATGCTGCGTCAGAAACATACAGCCAAATTAGTGACGGGCATGACTGGCCCTGCCATCCAGCGACGCGTTTCGGTCTCTTGACCTCTTCAGGCTGGCTTTGCACTGACTGCAGGACGTAATCATCTTTTTCACTGCAAAGTCTATGCCTACTGGGTTAGGGTTAGGGTTAGGGTTAGGGTTAGGGTTAGGGTTAGGGTTAGGGTTAGGGTTAGGTTTGGGGTTAGGATTAGGGTTGGGGTAAGGGTGTGCTCGGTCCGTCTGCAGCCCGCCCGGGCGACGCCCACACCAGTCGCAGAACCCCCCGAGAACCCCGAAGGCGTACAACGCCAAACTCCTGGGTGTGCAGTGTGGTGGCAAACACGGCCAAATGTTTTTGGCTGTCCAACGACGCGTTTCGGTCCCTCAGACCTCATCAGGTTGGCTGTTCTCTAACACACGGCTTCTTACTTGTCTTCACAGCTGGATGTCCCCTCATCGACAGCTGGAGAGCGAATGAGCCGGTGGAGTAGGAGGAGGACTTATTTATGAGAGCTCTACAGGGGTGGAGCTTCGGTTCCCCTGCAGTGTCACAACGGACCCCTCAGCCCAACCACGCAAGACAATGTAAATATGGTTGTTCTTTTGTGCCTCAACTCCTGTAATGTGTTTGAGCTCCTCACCACACTGACATGGTGCCACTTGCACTCACGTCCCTCGCAAACAGAGTCCCCAGGAAGCCCCACGACCGGCAGAACGCCACCCAAAGACGGACTGGAGGCACTGGCGGGTTAGGTTTGGGGTTAGGATTAGGGTTGGGGTAAGGGTGTGCTCGGTCCGTCTGCAGCCCGCCCGGGCGACGCCCACACCAGTCGCAGAACCCCCCGAGAACCCCGAAGGCGTACAACGCCAAACTCCTGGGTGTGCAGTGTGGTGGCAAACACGGCCAAATGTTTTTGGCTGTCCAACGACGCGTTTCGGTCCCTCAGACCTCATCAGGTTGGCTGTTCTCTAACACACGGCTTCTTACTTGTCTTCACAGCTGGATGTCCCCTCATCGACAGCTGGAGAGCGAATGAGCCGGTGGAGTAGGAGGAGGACTTATTTATGAGAGCTCTACAGGGGTGGAGCTTCGGTTCCCCTGCAGTGTCACAACGGACCCCTCAGCCCAACCACGCAAGACAATGTAAATATGGTTGTTCTTTTGTGCCTCAACTCCTGTAATGTGTTTGAGCTCCTCACCACACTGACATGGTGCCACTTGCACTCACGTCCCTCGCAAACAGAGTCCCCAGGAAGCCCCACGACCGGCAGAACGCCACCCAAAGACGGACTGGAGGCACTGGCGGGTTAGGTTTGGGGTTAGGATTAGGGTTGGGGTAAGGGTGTGCTCGGTCCGTCTGCAGCCCGCCCGGGCGACGCCCACACCAGTCGCAGAACCCCCCGAGAACCCCGAAGGCGTACAACGCCAAACTCCTGGGTGTGCAGTGTGGTGGCAAACACGGCCAAATGTTTTTGGCTGTCCAACGACGCGTTTCGGTCCCTCAGACCTCATCAGGTTGGCTGTTCTCTAACACACGGCTTCTTACTTGTCTTCACAGCTGGATGTCCCCTCATCGACAGCTGGAGAGCGAATGAGCCGGTGGAGTAGGAGGAGGACTTATTTATGAGAGCTCTACAGGGGTGGAGCTTCGGTTCCCCTGCAGTGTCACAACGGACCCCTCAGCCCAACCACGCAAGACAATGTAAATATGGTTGTTCTTTTGTGCCTCAACTCCTGTAATGTGTTTGAGCTCCTCACCACACTGACATGGTGCCACTTGCACTCACGTCCCTCGCAAACAGAGTCCCCAGGAAGCCCCACGACCGGCAGAACGCCACCCAAAGACGGACTGGAGGCACTGGCGGGTTAGGTTTGGGGTTAGGATTAGGGTTGGGGTAAGGGTGTGCTCGGTCCGTCTGCAGCCCGCCCGGGCGACGCCCACACCAGTCGCAGAACCCCCCGAGAACCCCGAAGGCGTACAACGCCAAACTCCTGGGTGTGCAGTGTGGTGGCAAACACGGCCAAATGTTTTTGGCTGTCCAACGACGCGTTTCGGTCCCTCAGACCTCATCAGGTTGGCTGTTCTCTAACACACGGCTTCTTACTTGTCTTCACAGCTGGATGTCCCCTCATCGACAGCTGGAGAGCGAATGAGCCGGTGGAGTAGGAGGAGGACTTATTTATGAGAGCTCTACAGGGGTGGAGCTTCGGTTCCCCTGCAGTGTCACAACGGACCCCTCAGCCCAACCACGCAAGACAATGTAAATATGGTTGTTCTTTTGTGCCTCAACTCCTGTAATGTGTTTGAGCTCCTCACCACACTGACATGGTGCCACTTGCACTCACGTCCCTCGCAAACAGAGTCCCCAGGAAGCCCCACGACCGGCAGAACGCCACCCAAAGACGGACTGGAGGCACTGGCGGGTTAGGTTTGGGGTTAGGATTAGGGTTGGGGTAAGGGTGTGCTCGGTCCGTCTGCAGCCCGCCCGGGCGACGCCCACACCAGTCGCAGAACCCCCCGAGAACCCCGAAGGCGTACAACGCCAAACTCCTGGGTGTGCAGTGTGGTGGCAAACACGGCCAAATGTTTTTGGCTGTCCAACGACGCGTTTCGGTCCCTCAGACCTCATCAGGTTGGCTGTTCTCTAACACACGGCTTCTTACTTGTCTTCACAGCTGGATGTCCCCTCATCGACAGCTGGAGAGCGAATGAGCCGGTGGAGTAGGAGGAGGACTTATTTATGAGAGCTCTACAGGGGTGGAGCTTCGGTTCCCCTGCAGTGTCACAACGGACCCCTCAGCCCAACCACGCAAGACAATGTAAATATGGTTGTTCTTTTGTGCCTCAACTCCTGTAATGTGTTTGAGCTCCTCACCACACTGACATGGTGCCACTTGCACTCACGTCCCTCGCAAACAGAGTCCCCAGGAAGCCCCACGACCGGCAGAACGCCACCCAAAGACGGACTGGAGGCACTGGCGGGTTAGGTTTGGGGTTAGGATTAGGGTTGGGGTAAGGGTGTGCTCGGTCCGTCTGCAGCCCGCCCGGGCGACGCCCACACCAGTCGCAGAACCCCCCGAGAACCCCGAAGGCGTACAACGCCAAACTCCTGGGTGTGCAGTGTGGTGGCAAACACGGCCAAATGTTTTTGGCTGTCCAACGACGCGTTTCGGTCCCTCAGACCTCATCAGGTTGGCTGTTCTCTAACACACGGCTTCTTACTTGTCTTCACAGCTGGATGTCCCCTCATCGACAGCTGGAGAGCGAATGAGCCGGTGGAGTAGGAGGAGGACTTATTTATGAGAGCTCTACAGGGGTGGAGCTTCGGTTCCCCTGCAGTGTCACAACGGACCCCTCAGCCCAACCACGCAAGACAATGTAAATATGGTTGTTCTTTTGTGCCTCAACTCCTGTAATGTGTTTGAGCTCCTCACCACACTGACATGGTGCCACTTGCACTCACGTCCCTCGCAAACAGAGTCCCCAGGAAGCCCCACGACCGGCAGAACGCCACCCAAAGACGGACTGGAGGCACTGGCGGGTTAGGTTTGGGGTTAGGATTAGGGTTGGGGTAAGGGTGTGCTCGGTCCGTCTGCAGCCCGCCCGGGCGACGCCCACACCAGTCGCAGAACCCCCCGAGAACCCCGAAGGCGTACAACGCCAAACTCCTGGGTGTGCAGTGTGGTGGCAAACACGGCCAAATGTTTTTGGCTGTCCAACGACGCGTTTCGGTCCCTCAGACCTCATCAGGTTGGCTGTTCTCTAACACACGGCTTCTTACTTGTCTTCACAGCTGGATGTCCCCTCATCGACAGCTGGAGAGCGAATGAGCCGGTGGAGTAGGAGGAGGACTTATTTATGAGAGCTCTACAGGGGTGGAGCTTCGGTTCCCCTGCAGTGTCACAACGGACCCCTCAGCCCAACCACGCAAGACAATGTAAATATGGTTGTTCTTTTGTGCCTCAACTCCTGTAATGTGTTTGAGCTCCTCACCACACTGACATGGTGCCACTTGCACTCACGTCCCTCGCAAACAGAGTCCCCAGGAAGCCCCACGACCGGCAGAACGCCACCCAAAGACGGACTGGAGGCACTGGCGGGTTAGGTTTGGGGTTAGGATTAGGGTTGGGGTAAGGGTGTGCTCGGTCCGTCTGCAGCCCGCCCGGGCGACGCCCACACCAGTCGCAGAACCCCCCGAGAACCCCGAAGGCGTACAACGCCAAACTCCTGGGTGTGCAGTGTGGTGGCAAACACGGCCAAATGTTTTTGGCTGTCCAACGACGCGTTTCGGTCCCTCAGACCTCATCAGGTTGGCTGTTCTCTAACACACGGCTTCTTACTTGTCTTCACAGCTGGATGTCCCCTCATCGACAGCTGGAGAGCGAATGAGCCGGTGGAGTAGGAGGAGGACTTATTTATGAGAGCTCTACAGGGGTGGAGCTTCGGTTCCCCTGCAGTGTCACAACGGACCCCTCAGCCCAACCACGCAAGACAATGTAAATATGGTTGTTCTTTTGTGCCTCAACTCCTGTAATGTGTTTGAGCTCCTCACCACACTGACATGGTGCCACTTGCACTCACGTCCCTCGCAAACAGAGTCCCCAGGAAGCCCCACGACCGGCAGAACGCCACCCAAAGACGGACTGGAGGCACTGGCGGGTTAGGTTTGGGGTTAGGATTAGGGTTGGGGTAAGGGTGTGCTCGGTCCGTCTGCAGCCCGCCCGGGCGACGCCCACACCAGTCGCAGAACCCCCCGAGAACCCCGAAGGCGTACAACGCCAAACTCCTGGGTGTGCAGTGTGGTGGCAAACACGGCCAAATGTTTTTGGCTGTCCAACGACGCGTTTCGGTCCCTCAGACCTCATCAGGTTGGCTGTTCTCTAACACACGGCTTCTTACTTGTCTTCACAGCTGGATGTCCCCTCATCGACAGCTGGAGAGCGAATGAGCCGGTGGAGTAGGAGGAGGACTTATTTATGAGAGCTCTACAGGGGTGGAGCTTCGGTTCCCCTGCAGTGTCACAACGGACCCCTCAGCCCAACCACGCAAGACAATGTAAATATGGTTGTTCTTTTGTGCCTCAACTCCTGTAATGTGTTTGAGCTCCTCACCACACTGACATGGTGCCACTTGCACTCACGTCCCTCGCAAACAGAGTCCCCAGGAAGCCCCACGACCGGCAGAACGCCACCCAAAGACGGACTGGAGGCACTGGCGGGTTAGGTTTGGGGTTAGGATTAGGGTTGGGGTAAGGGTGTGCTCGGTCCGTCTGCAGCCCGCCCGGGCGACGCCCACACCAGTCGCAGAACCCCCCGAGAACCCCGAAGGCGTACAACGCCAAACTCCTGGGTGTGCAGTGTGGTGGCAAACACGGCCAAATGTTTTTGGCTGTCCAACGACGCGTTTCGGTCCCTCAGACCTCATCAGGTTGGCTGTTCTCTAACACACGGCTTCTTACTTGTCTTCACAGCTGGATGTCCCCTCATCGACAGCTGGAGAGCGAATGAGCCGGTGGAGTAGGAGGAGGACTTATTTATGAGAGCTCTACAGGGGTGGAGCTTCGGTTCCCCTGCAGTGTCACAACGGACCCCTCAGCCCAACCACGCAAGACAATGTAAATATGGTTGTTCTTTTGTGCCTCAACTCCTGTAATGTGTTTGAGCTCCTCACCACACTGACATGGTGCCACTTGCACTCACGTCCCTCGCAAACAGAGTCCCCAGGAAGCCCCACGACCGGCAGAACGCCACCCAAAGACGGACTGGAGGCACTGGCGGGTTAGGTTTGGGGTTAGGATTAGGGTTGGGGTAAGGGTGTGCTCGGTCCGTCTGCAGCCCGCCCGGGCGACGCCCACACCAGTCGCAGAACCCCCCGAGAACCCCGAAGGCGTACAACGCCAAACTCCTGGGTGTGCAGTGTGGTGGCAAACACGGCCAAATGTTTTTGGCTGTCCAACGACGCGTTTCGGTCCCTCAGACCTCATCAGGTTGGCTGTTCTCTAACACACGGCTTCTTACTTGTCTTCACAGCTGGATGTCCCCTCATCGACAGCTGGAGAGCGAATGAGCCGGTGGAGTAGGAGGAGGACTTATTTATGAGAGCTCTACAGGGGTGGAGCTTCGGTTCCCCTGCAGTGTCACAACGGACCCCTCAGCCCAACCACGCAAGACAATGTAAATATGGTTGTTCTTTTGTGCCTCAACTCCTGTAATGTGTTTGAGCTCCTCACCACACTGACATGGTGCCACTTGCACTCACGTCCCTCGCAAACAGAGTCCCCAGGAAGCCCCACGACCGGCAGAACGCCACCCAAAGACGGACTGGAGGCACTGGCGGGTTAGGTTTGGGGTTAGGATTAGGGTTGGGGTAAGGGTGTGCTCGGTCCGTCTGCAGCCCGCCCGGGCGACGCCCACACCAGTCGCAGAACCCCCCGAGAACCCCGAAGGCGTACAACGCCAAACTCCTGGGTGTGCAGTGTGGTGGCAAACACGGCCAAATGTTTTTGGCTGTCCAACGACGCGTTTCGGTCCCTCAGACCTCATCAGGTTGGCTGTTCTCTAACACACGGCTTCTTACTTGTCTTCACAGCTGGATGTCCCCTCATCGACAGCTGGAGAGCGAATGAGCCGGTGGAGTAGGAGGAGGACTTATTTATGAGAGCTCTACAGGGGTGGAGCTTCGGTTCCCCTGCAGTGTCACAACGGACCCCTCAGCCCAACCACGCAAGACAATGTAAATATGGTTGTTCTTTTGTGCCTCAACTCCTGTAATGTGTTTGAGCTCCTCACCACACTGACATGGTGCCACTTGCACTCACGTCCCTCGCAAACAGAGTCCCCAGGAAGCCCCACGACCGGCAGAACGCCACCCAAAGACGGACTGGAGGCACTGGCGGGTTAGGTTTGGGGTTAGGATTAGGGTTGGGGTAAGGGTGTGCTCGGTCCGTCTGCAGCCCGCCCGGGCGACGCCCACACCAGTCGCAGAACCCCCCGAGAACCCCGAAGGCGTACAACGCCAAACTCCTGGGTGTGCAGTGTGGTGGCAAACACGGCCAAATGTTTTTGGCTGTCCAACGACGCGTTTCGGTCCCTCAGACCTCATCAGGTTGGCTGTTCTCTAACACACGGCTTCTTACTTGTCTTCACAGCTGGATGTCCCCTCATCGACAGCTGGAGAGCGAATGAGCCGGTGGAGTAGGAGGAGGACTTATTTATGAGAGCTCTACAGGGGTGGAGCTTCGGTTCCCCTGCAGTGTCACAACGGACCCCTCAGCCCAACCACGCAAGACAATGTAAATATGGTTGTTCTTTTGTGCCTCAACTCCTGTAATGTGTTTGAGCTCCTCACCACACTGACATGGTGCCACTTGCACTCACGTCCCTCGCAAACAGAGTCCCCAGGAAGCCCCACGACCGGCAGAACGCCACCCAAAGACGGACTGGAGGCACTGGCGGGTTAGGTTTGGGGTTAGGATTAGGGTTGGGGTAAGGGTGTGCTCGGTCCGTCTGCAGCCCGCCCGGGCGACGCCCACACCAGTCGCAGAACCCCCCGAGAACCCCGAAGGCGTACAACGCCAAACTCCTGGGTGTGCAGTGTGGTGGCAAACACGGCCAAATGTTTTTGGCTGTCCAACGACGCGTTTCGGTCCCTCAGACCTCATCAGGTTGGCTGTTCTCTAACACACGGCTTCTTACTTGTCTTCACAGCTGGATGTCCCCTCATCGACAGCTGGAGAGCGAATGAGCCGGTGGAGTAGGAGGAGGACTTATTTATGAGAGCTCTACAGGGGTGGAGCTTCGGTTCCCCTGCAGTGTCACAACGGACCCCTCAGCCCAACCACGCAAGACAATGTAAATATGGTTGTTCTTTTGTGCCTCAACTCCTGTAATGTGTTTGAGCTCCTCACCACACTGACATGGTGCCACTTGCACTCACGTCCCTCGCAAACAGAGTCCCCAGGAAGCCCCACGACCGGCAGAACGCCACCCAAAGACGGACTGGAGGCACTGGCGGGTTAGGTTTGGGGTTAGGATTAGGGTTGGGGTAAGGGTGTGCTCGGTCCGTCTGCAGCCCGCCCGGGCGACGCCCACACCAGTCGCAGAACCCCCCGAGAACCCCGAAGGCGTACAACGCCAAACTCCTGGGTGTGCAGTGTGGTGGCAAACACGGCCAAATGTTTTTGGCTGTCCAACGACGCGTTTCGGTCCCTCAGACCTCATCAGGTTGGCTGTTCTCTAACACACGGCTTCTTACTTGTCTTCACAGCTGGATGTCCCCTCATCGACAGCTGGAGAGCGAATGAGCCGGTGGAGTAGGAGGAGGACTTATTTATGAGAGCTCTACAGGGGTGGAGCTTCGGTTCCCCTGCAGTGTCACAACGGACCCCTCAGCCCAACCACGCAAGACAATGTAAATATGGTTGTTCTTTTGTGCCTCAACTCCTGTAATGTGTTTGAGCTCCTCACCACACTGACATGGTGCCACTTGCACTCACGTCCCTCGCAAACAGAGTCCCCAGGAAGCCCCACGACCGGCAGAACGCCACCCAAAGACGGACTGGAGGCACTGGCGGGTTAGGTTTGGGGTTAGGATTAGGGTTGGGGTAAGGGTGTGCTCGGTCCGTCTGCAGCCCGCCCGGGCGACGCCCACACCAGTCGCAGAACCCCCCGAGAACCCCGAAGGCGTACAACGCCAAACTCCTGGGTGTGCAGTGTGGTGGCAAACACGGCCAAATGTTTTTGGCTGTCCAACGACGCGTTTCGGTCCCTCAGACCTCATCAGGTTGGCTGTTCTCTAACACACGGCTTCTTACTTGTCTTCACAGCTGGATGTCCCCTCATCGACAGCTGGAGAGCGAATGAGCCGGTGGAGTAGGAGGAGGACTTATTTATGAGAGCTCTACAGGGGTGGAGCTTCGGTTCCCCTGCAGTGTCACAACGGACCCCTCAGCCCAACCACGCAAGACAATGTAAATATGGTTGTTCTTTTGTGCCTCAACTCCTGTAATGTGTTTGAGCTCCTCACCACACTGACATGGTGCCACTTGCACTCACGTCCCTCGCAAACAGAGTCCCCAGGAAGCCCCACGACCGGCAGAACGCCACCCAAAGACGGACTGGAGGCACTGGCGGGTTAGGTTTGGGGTTAGGATTAGGGTTGGGGTAAGGGTGTGCTCGGTCCGTCTGCAGCCCGCCCGGGCGACGCCCACACCAGTCGCAGAACCCCCCGAGAACCCCGAAGGCGTACAACGCCAAACTCCTGGGTGTGCAGTGTGGTGGCAAACACGGCCAAATGTTTTTGGCTGTCCAACGACGCGTTTCGGTCCCTCAGACCTCATCAGGTTGGCTGTTCTCTAACACACGGCTTCTTACTTGTCTTCACAGCTGGATGTCCCCTCATCGACAGCTGGAGAGCGAATGAGCCGGTGGAGTAGGAGGAGGACTTATTTATGAGAGCTCTACAGGGGTGGAGCTTCGGTTCCCCTGCAGTGTCACAACGGACCCCTCAGCCCAACCACGCAAGACAATGTAAATATGGTTGTTCTTTTGTGCCTCAACTCCTGTAATGTGTTTGAGCTCCTCACCACACTGACATGGTGCCACTTGCACTCACGTCCCTCGCAAACAGAGTCCCCAGGAAGCCCCACGACCGGCAGAACGCCACCCAAAGACGGACTGGAGGCACTGGCGGGTTAGGTTTGGGGTTAGGATTAGGGTTGGGGTAAGGGTGTGCTCGGTCCGTCTGCAGCCCGCCCGGGCGACGCCCACACCAGTCGCAGAACCCCCCGAGAACCCCGAAGGCGTACAACGCCAAACTCCTGGGTGTGCAGTGTGGTGGCAAACACGGCCAAATGTTTTTGGCTGTCCAACGACGCGTTTCGGTCCCTCAGACCTCATCAGGTTGGCTGTTCTCTAACACACGGCTTCTTACTTGTCTTCACAGCTGGATGTCCCCTCATCGACAGCTGGAGAGCGAATGAGCCGGTGGAGTAGGAGGAGGACTTATTTATGAGAGCTCTACAGGGGTGGAGCTTCGGTTCCCCTGCAGTGTCACAACGGACCCCTCAGCCCAACCACGCAAGACAATGTAAATATGGTTGTTCTTTTGTGCCTCAACTCCTGTAATGTGTTTGAGCTCCTCACCACACTGACATGGTGCCACTTGCACTCACGTCCCTCGCAAACAGAGTCCCCAGGAAGCCCCACGACCGGCAGAACGCCACCCAAAGACGGACTGGAGGCACTGGCGGGTTAGGTTTGGGGTTAGGATTAGGGTTGGGGTAAGGGTGTGCTCGGTCCGTCTGCAGCCCGCCCGGGCGACGCCCACACCAGTCGCAGAACCCCCCGAGAACCCCGAAGGCGTACAACGCCAAACTCCTGGGTGTGCAGTGTGGTGGCAAACACGGCCAAATGTTTTTGGCTGTCCAACGACGCGTTTCGGTCCCTCAGACCTCATCAGGTTGGCTGTTCTCTAACACACGGCTTCTTACTTGTCTTCACAGCTGGATGTCCCCTCATCGACAGCTGGAGAGCGAATGAGCCGGTGGAGTAGGAGGAGGACTTATTTATGAGAGCTCTACAGGGGTGGAGCTTCGGTTCCCCTGCAGTGTCACAACGGACCCCTCAGCCCAACCACGCAAGACAATGTAAATATGGTTGTTCTTTTGTGCCTCAACTCCTGTAATGTGTTTGAGCTCCTCACCACACTGACATGGTGCCACTTGCACTCACGTCCCTCGCAAACAGAGTCCCCAGGAAGCCCCACGACCGGCAGAACGCCACCCAAAGACGGACTGGAGGCACTGGCGGGTTAGGTTTGGGGTTAGGATTAGGGTTGGGGTAAGGGTGTGCTCGGTCCGTCTGCAGCCCGCCCGGGCGACGCCCACACCAGTCGCAGAACCCCCCGAGAACCCCGAAGGCGTACAACGCCAAACTCCTGGGTGTGCAGTGTGGTGGCAAACACGGCCAAATGTTTTTGGCTGTCCAACGACGCGTTTCGGTCCCTCAGACCTCATCAGGTTGGCTGTTCTCTAACACACGGCTTCTTACTTGTCTTCACAGCTGGATGTCCCCTCATCGACAGCTGGAGAGCGAATGAGCCGGTGGAGTAGGAGGAGGACTTATTTATGAGAGCTCTACAGGGGTGGAGCTTCGGTTCCCCTGCAGTGTCACAACGGACCCCTCAGCCCAACCACGCAAGACAATGTAAATATGGTTGTTCTTTTGTGCCTCAACTCCTGTAATGTGTTTGAGCTCCTCACCACACTGACATGGTGCCACTTGCACTCACGTCCCTCGCAAACAGAGTCCCCAGGAAGCCCCACGACCGGCAGAACGCCACCCAAAGACGGACTGGAGGCACTGGCGGGTTAGGTTTGGGGTTAGGATTAGGGTTGGGGTAAGGGTGTGCTCGGTCCGTCTGCAGCCCGCCCGGGCGACGCCCACACCAGTCGCAGAACCCCCCGAGAACCCCGAAGGCGTACAACGCCAAACTCCTGGGTGTGCAGTGTGGTGGCAAACACGGCCAAATGTTTTTGGCTGTCCAACGACGCGTTTCGGTCCCTCAGACCTCATCAGGTTGGCTGTTCTCTAACACACGGCTTCTTACTTGTCTTCACAGCTGGATGTCCCCTCATCGACAGCTGGAGAGCGAATGAGCCGGTGGAGTAGGAGGAGGACTTATTTATGAGAGCTCTACAGGGGTGGAGCTTCGGTTCCCCTGCAGTGTCACAACGGACCCCTCAGCCCAACCACGCAAGACAATGTAAATATGGTTGTTCTTTTGTGCCTCAACTCCTGTAATGTGTTTGAGCTCCTCACCACACTGACATGGTGCCACTTGCACTCACGTCCCTCGCAAACAGAGTCCCCAGGAAGCCCCACGACCGGCAGAACGCCACCCAAAGACGGACTGGAGGCACTGGCGGGTTAGGTTTGGGGTTAGGATTAGGGTTGGGGTAAGGGTGTGCTCGGTCCGTCTGCAGCCCGCCCGGGCGACGCCCACACCAGTCGCAGAACCCCCCGAGAACCCCGAAGGCGTACAACGCCAAACTCCTGGGTGTGCAGTGTGGTGGCAAACACGGCCAAATGTTTTTGGCTGTCCAACGACGCGTTTCGGTCCCTCAGACCTCATCAGGTTGGCTGTTCTCTAACACACGGCTTCTTACTTGTCTTCACAGCTGGATGTCCCCTCATCGACAGCTGGAGAGCGAATGAGCCGGTGGAGTAGGAGGAGGACTTATTTATGAGAGCTCTACAGGGGTGGAGCTTCGGTTCCCCTGCAGTGTCACAACGGACCCCTCAGCCCAACCACGCAAGACAATGTAAATATGGTTGTTCTTTTGTGCCTCAACTCCTGTAATGTGTTTGAGCTCCTCACCACACTGACATGGTGCCACTTGCACTCACGTCCCTCGCAAACAGAGTCCCCAGGAAGCCCCACGACCGGCAGAACGCCACCCAAAGACGGACTGGAGGCACTGGCGGGTTAGGTTTGGGGTTAGGATTAGGGTTGGGGTAAGGGTGTGCTCGGTCCGTCTGCAGCCCGCCCGGGCGACGCCCACACCAGTCGCAGAACCCCCCGAGAACCCCGAAGGCGTACAACGCCAAACTCCTGGGTGTGCAGTGTGGTGGCAAACACGGCCAAATGTTTTTGGCTGTCCAACGACGCGTTTCGGTCCCTCAGACCTCATCAGGTTGGCTGTTCTCTAACACACGGCTTCTTACTTGTCTTCACAGCTGGATGTCCCCTCATCGACAGCTGGAGAGCGAATGAGCCGGTGGAGTAGGAGGAGGACTTATTTATGAGAGCTCTACAGGGGTGGAGCTTCGGTTCCCCTGCAGTGTCACAACGGACCCCTCAGCCCAACCACGCAAGACAATGTAAATATGGTTGTTCTTTTGTGCCTCAACTCCTGTAATGTGTTTGAGCTCCTCACCACACTGACATGGTGCCACTTGCACTCACGTCCCTCGCAAACAGAGTCCCCAGGAAGCCCCACGACCGGCAGAACGCCACCCAAAGACGGACTGGAGGCACTG